>NC_091370.1:15328365-15393365 GCF_038502225.1 Cherax quadricarinatus
GTTTTAAAGCTTTTCTATATAGTGCATTTTTCTTTTTTTGTAAATGCGACTGAGAAAGTTTATCCAGACTTGACAGTAGTGTGGTGAAAGGCCTCACAGTACGTGCTGTACAGTTTTGTATGTACATCTTTAACTGTGTTTACAATAATCATACCGTATAGAGGGGCACACTAGAAGGTATTTAGCCAGAATAAGACAATTTCCCCCACTTCTTGTAACATTATTCCCGATGACTCTAACCTGCTTGATATAAAAAGCGCCCCCCCTCCCGCCCCCTCTCTCTCTCTCATAACTAATTCTTTTTTAAGTCTAAAATTCCAAATTGGACTTTGTGGAAAAGTTTCCCTTGATGGTGATGTAAAAAATGGGATTGTGGAGCAATTTGGTTGAGATTTTGGGTGGATAATATCCTTTAGCGGCTGGAGAAAATCGGGAAATTTAAATGTGCGATTTTGGCGGAAAGAAATCAAGGGAAGATTAGGATTTATTTGTTTCCGTGTTTTTTTTTTTTTTTCTATTTTTTTATTTAGTATTTCTTGTTTCTTATTCTGGTGTGTTGTTTCTTAGTCTGTCTCTTTGTTGTTGTTGTTGCTGTTGTTGTATTAAGTTGTGTATTAGTAGTGTGTATATTACAGTGTTGACTGCACCGTCTTGTAATTTCTGTATCTTTTATTCTCTGTATATTGTAAACACCTCGTGTTGATCTCAATCATGTGTGTTGTCAGGGCTTGCAGTCTCTTCCTCCTGGCTGTACCATGTGTGTTGTCAGGGCTTGCAGTCTCTTCCTCCTGGCTGTACCATGAGTGTTGTCAGGGCTTGCAGTCTCTTCCTCCTGGCTGTACCATGAGTGTTGTCAGGGCTTGCAGTCTCTTCCTCCTGGCTGTACCATGAGTGTTGTCTGGGCTTGCAGTCTCTTCCTCCTGGCTGTACCATGAGTGTTGTCAGGGCTTGCAGTCTCTTCCTCCTGGCTGTACCATGAGTGTTGTCAGGGCTTGCAGTCTCTTCCTCCTGGCTGTACCATGAGTGTTGTCAGGGCTTGCAGTCTCTTCCTCCTGGCTGTACCATGAGTGTTGTCAGGGCTTGCAGTCTCTTCCTCCTGGCTGTACCATGAGTGTTGTCAGGGCTTGCAGTCTCTTCCTCCTGGCTGTACCATGAGTGTTGTCAGGGCTTGCAGTCTCTTCCTCCTGGCTGTACCATGAGTGTTGTCAGGGCTTGCAGTCTCTTCCTCCTGGCTGTACCATGTGTGTTGTCAGGGCTTGCAGTCTCTTCCTCCTGGCTGTACCATGAGTGTTGTCAGGGCTTGCAGTCTCTTCCTCCTGGCTGTACCATGAGTGTTGTCAGGGCTTGCAGTCTCTTCCTCCTGGCTGTACCATGTGTGTTGTCAGGGCTTGCAGTCTCTTCCTCCTGGCTGTACCATGAGTGTTGTCAGGGCTTGCAGTCTCTTCCTCCTGGCTGTACCATGTGTGTTGTCAGGGCTTGCAGTCTCTTCCTCCTGGCTGTACCATGAGTGTTGTCAGGGCTTGCAGTCTCTTCCTCCTGGCTGTACCATGAGTGTTGTCAGGGCTTGCAGTCTCTTCCTCCTGGCTGTACCATGAGTGTTGTCAGGGCTTGCAGTCTCTTCCTCCTGGCTGTACCATGAGTGTTGTCAGGGCTTGCAGTCTCTTCCTCCTGGCTGTACCATGAGTGTTGTCAGGGCTTGCAGTCTCTTCCTCCTGGCTGTACCATGTGTGTTGTCAGGGCTTGCAGTCTCTTCCTCCTGGCTGTACCATGAGTGTTGCCAGGGCTTGCAGTCTCTTCCTCCTGGCTGTACCATGTGTGTTGTCAGGGCTTGCAGTCTCTTCCTCCTGGCTGTACCATGAGTGTTGTCAGGGCTTGCAGTCTCTTCCTCCTGGCTGTACCATGTGTGTTGTCAGGGCTTGCAGTCTCTTCCTCCTGGCTGTACCATGAGTGTTGTCAGGGCTTGCAGTCTCTTCCTCCTGGCTGTACCATGAGTGTTGTCAGGGCTTGCAGTCTCTTCCTCCTGGTTGTACCATGAGTGTTGTCAGGGCTTGCAGTCTCTTCCTCCTGGCTGTACCATGAGTGTTGTCAGGGCTTGCAGTCTCTTCCTCCTGGCTGTACCATGAGTGTTGTCAGGGCTTGCAGTCTCTTCCTCCTGGGTGTACAATGAGTGTTGTCAGGGCTTGCAGTCTCTTCCTCCTGGCTGTACCATGAGTGTTGTCTGGGCTTGCAGTCTCTTCCTCCTGGCTGTACCATGAGTGTTGTCACGGCTTGCAGTCTCTTCCTCCTGGTTGTACCATGAGTGTTGTCTGGGCTTGCAGTCTCTTCCTCCTGGCTGTACCATGAGTATTGTCTGGGCTTGCAGTCTCTTCCTCCTGGCTGTACCATGAGTGTTGTCAGGGCTTGCAGTCTCTTCCTCCTGGCTGTACCATGAGTGTTGTCAGGGCTTGCAGTCTCTTCCTCCTGGCTGTACCATGAGTGTTGTCAGGGCTCGCAGTCTCTTCCTCCTGGCTGTACCATGAGTGTTGTCAGGGCTTGCAGTCTCTTCCTCCTGGCTGTACCATGAGTGTTGTCAGGGCTTGCAGTCTCTTCCTCCTGGCTGTACCATGAGTGTTGTCTGGGCTTGCAGTCTCTTCCTCCTGGCTGTACCATGAGTGTTGTCACTGCAGCCTTTCCTTTGCTGCAACATTCAAAGACCCAGCCTCACACTGTGTTGCATGGTAGATGGTGTGTGGCAGTGTGTTGCATGGTAGATGGTGTGTGGCAGTGTTGTATGGTAGATGGTGTGTTGTATGGTAGATGGTGTTTGGCAGTGTGTTGTTGTATGGTAGATGGTGTGTGGCAGTGTGTTGCATGGTAGATGGTGTGTGGCAGTGTGTTGCATGGTAGATGGTGTGTGGCAGTGTGTTGTATGGTAGATGGTGTGTGGCAGTGTGTTGTATGGTAGATGGTGTTTGGCAGTGTGTTGTTGTATGGTAGATGGTGTGTGACAGTGTGTTGTATGGTAGATGGTGTTTGGCAGTGTGTTGTATGGTAGATGGTGTTTGGCAGTGTGTTGTTGTATGGTAGATGGTGTGTGGCAGTGTGCTGTATGGTAGCTGGTGTTTGGCAGTGTGTTGTTGTATGGTAGATGGTGTTTGGCAGTGTGTTGTTGTATGGTAGATGGTGTGTGGCAGTGTGTTTTTGTATGGTAGATGGTGTGTGGCAGTGTGATGTATGGTAGATGGTGTTTGGCAGTGTGTTGTTGTATGGTAGATGGTGTGTGGCAGTGTGTTGTATGGTAGATGGTGTGTTGCATGGTAGATGGTGTGTGGCAGTGTGTTGTTGTATGGTAGACGGTGTTTGGCAGTGTGTTGTTGTATGGTAGATGGTGTGTGACAGTGTGTTGTATGGTAGATGGTGTTTGGCAGTGTGTTGTTGTATGGTAGATGGTGTGTGGCAATGTGTTGTATGGTAGATGGTGTTTGGCAGTGTGTTGTTGTATGGTAGATGGTGTGTGGCAATGTGTTGTATGGTAGATGGTGTGTGGCAGTGTGTTGTTGTATGGTAGACGGTGTTTGGCAGTGTGTTGTTGTATGGTAGATGGTGTGTGGCAATGTGTTGTATGGTAGATGGTGTGTGGCAGTGTGTTGTATGGTAGATGGTGTGTGGCAGTGTGTTGTATGGTACATGGTGTGTGGCAGTGTGTTGTATGGTAGATGGTGTGTGGCAGTGTGTTGTATGGTAGATGGTGTGTGGCAGGGTGTTGTATGGTAGATGGTGTGTGGCAGTGTGTTGTATGGTACATGGTGTGTGGCAGTGTGTTGTATGGTAGATGGTGTGGCACAGTGGTGTATGGTAGATGGTGTTTGGCAGTGTGTTGTATGGTAGATGGTGTGGCACAAAGGTGTATGGTAGGCGGTGTGGCACAGTGGTGTATGGTAGATGATGTGGCACAGTGGTGTATGGCAGTCGAGTGAAAGGGTGCCACTGTGCTCTCATCAGTGCCACTTGTTCTCAGTTTAACCATCACCTCTCTCTCTCTCTCTCTCTCTCTCTCTCTCTCTCTCTCTCTCTCTCTCTCTCTCTCTCTCTCTCTCTCTCTCTCTCTCTCTCTCTCTCTCTCTCTCTCTCTCTCTCTCCCTGCTCGTCTCAGTTTACCTGAACTTCGCATTATTAATGATAATCTTAAGTGTCATTAATAATAATAACTGCGACAATAGATGTCTTCCTAATGACAAAAGCTTTAACCTACATTTTGTAGAGTAAGCTTTTATAGAGACAACGTTTCGCTCAGCGTAGAGCTTTATCGGCTAATGACTTGATAAAGCTTCATGCAACTGTGCAGAGTTTTGACCACGTCATGACTTGATAAAGTTCTACAAAGCTTTTTGTGGAGCTCTATCAAGTTATGCCTTGATAAAGCTCTACAGGGCTTTGTGTGGAGCTCTATCAAGTTATGCCTTGATAAAGCTCTACAGGGCTTTGTGTGGAGCTCTATCAAGTTATGCCTTGATTAAGCTCTACAGGGCTTTGTGTGGAGCTTTATCAAGGTATGACTTGAAGCTTTACATAGCTGAGTAGACCTATCTACTTTCATCTAAGTTCAGGACGATCGTGTACTGCCTACGTGCATAAGTTAAGGATAGATAAGCAAACGGATCTCTCCCTGTCCTCCACTCTGGCCACTAAAGGTGTAAACCATACCCCCGGCCGGGATTGAACCCGCGGTCATAGAGTCTCAAAACTCCAGCCCGTCGCGTTAGCCACTAGACCAGCTAGCCACAATAAGATTCATCCAACTAGGTATATTTCTACACCATAGGAAAGTTAGCACAGGCACCTCTGTGACCACAAATACCTAGTTGGATGAATCTTATTGTGGCTAGCTGGTCTAGTGGCTAACGCGACGGGCTGGAGTTTTGAGACTATGACCGCGGGTTCAATCCCGGCCGGGGGTATGGTTTATTTGCAATCGTGTCATTACGATTTCTTGAGTCACTAAAGGTGTGAAGAAATGAGAGGGGCGGGGACTATACCATAATAAATGTTAGAATGTGTTACTGATCAGGTCAGTAACCAGGTCAGTGACCAGTCAGTGACCAGGTCAGTAACCAGGTCAGTGACCAGATCAATGACCAGGTCAGTAACCAGGCCAGTGACCAGATCAGTGACCAGTCAGTGACCAGGTCAGTGACCAGTCAGTGACCAGGTCAGTGACGAGTCAGTAACCAGATCAATGACCAGGTCAGTAACCAGGTCAGTGACAAGATCAGTGACCAGGTCAATGACCAGTCAGTGACCAAGTCAGTAACCAGATCAGTGACCAGGTCAGTGACCAAGTCAGTAACCAGATCAGTGACCAGGTCAGTGACCAAGTCAGTAACCAGATCAGTGACCAAGTCAGTGACCAGGTCAGTAACCAGATCAGTGACCAGGTTAGTGACCAAGTCAGTAACCAGATCAGTGACCAGATCAGTGACCAGGTCAGTAACCAGATCAGTGACCAGGTTAGTGACCAAGTCAGTAACCAGATCAGTGACCAGGTTAGTGACCAAGTCAGTAACCAGATCAGTGACCAGGTCAGCAACCAGATCAGTGACCAGGTCAGTGACCAGGTCAGTAACCAGATCAGTGACCAGGTTAGTGACCAAGTCAGTTACCAGATCAGTGACCAGATCAGTGACCAGGTCAGTAACCAGATCAGTGACCAGGTTAGTGACCAAGTCAGTAACCAGATCAGTGACCAGGTCAGTAACCTGATCAGTGACCAGGTCAGTGACCAGGTCAGTAACCAGATCAGTGACCAGGTTAGTGACCAAGTCAGTAACCAGATCAGTGACCAGATCAGTGACCAGGTCAGTAACCAGATCAATGACCAGGTCAGTGACCAGGTCAGTAACCAGATCAGTGACCAGGTTAGTGACCAAGTCAGTAACCAGATCAGTGACCAGATCAGTGACCAGGTCAGTAACCAGATCAATGACCAGGTCAGTGACCAGGTCAGTAACCAGATCAGTGACCAGATCAGTGACCAAGTCAGTCAGTCAGTGACCAGATCAGTCAGTCAGTAACAGATCAGTGATTAGTGACCAAGTCAGTAACCAGATCAGTGACCAGATCAGTGACCAGGTCAGTAACCAGGTCAGTAACCAGATCAGTGACCAGGTCAGTAACCAGATCAGTGACCAGGTTAGTGACCAAGTCAGTAACCAGATCAGTGACCAGGTCAGTAACCAGGTCAGTAACCAGATCAGTGACCAGGTCAGTAACCAGATCAGTGACCAGGTTAGTGACCAAGTCAGTAACCAGATCAGTGACCAGATCAGTGACCAGGTCAGTAACCAGGTCAGTAACCAGATCAGTGACCAGGTCAGTAACCAGATCAGTGACCAGGTCAGTAACCAGATCAGTGACCAGGTTAGTGACCAAGTCAGTAACCAGATCAGTGACCAGATCAGTGACCAGGTCAGTAACCAGATCAGTCAGTAGTGACCAAGTCAGTCAGTCAGACCAGATCAGTAACCAGATCAGTGACCAGGTTAGTGACCAAGTCAGTAACCAGATCAGTGACCAGATCAGTGACCAGGTCAGTAACCAGATCAGTCAGGTTAACCAAGTCAGTCAGTCAGTAACCAGGTCAGTAACCAGATCAGTGACCAGGTTAGTGACCAAGTCAGTAACCAGATCAGTAACCAGATCAGTGACCAGGTCAGTAACCAGATCAGTGACCAAGTCAGTAACCAGATCAGTAACCAGATCAGTGACCAGATCAGTAACCAGATCAGTAACCAGATCAGTAACCAGATCAGTAACCAGATCAGTGACCAAGTCAGTAACCAAGTCAGTAACCAGATCAGTAACCAGATCAGTAACCAGATCAGTGACCAGGTTAGTGACCAAGTCAGTAACCAGATCAGTGACCAGATCAGTGACCAGGTCAGTAACCAGATCAGTGACCAGGTTAGTGACCAAGTCAGTAACCAGATCAGTAACCAGGTCAGTAACCAGATCAGTGACCAGGTTAGTGACCAAGTCAGTAACCAGATCAGTAACCAGATCAGTGACCAGGTCATCTGGTCTGGAACCAGTATCGAGAGTTAAAGGATTTCGCTGTTTTTCTTCTTAGATGAAACCTGTATGCCTACCATGGCCCAAGAGCTGTACCACTCTTACTGCTCTAGCGCTCCCACGTGAATAATAATAATAATAATAATAATAATAATAAAAATAATAATAATAATGGTTGAGATATCTTCCTCTTTCCTCCTCTTCCTCCTCATTATTTTCCACTTTCCTCCTCCTCCTCCTCCTCCTCCTCCTCCTCCTTCTCCTCCTCCTCCTCCTCCTCCTCCTCCTCCTCCTCCTCCTCCTCCTCCTCCTCCTCCTCCTCCTCCTCCTCCTCCTCCTCCTCCTCCTCCTCCTCCTCCTCCTCCTCCTCCTCCTCCTCCTCCTTCACGTCTTCCACCTTACACTTGAGCGCTGACCATAACATTGCGAGGACTTGAATAGGTTGTGGAGGTCAAGGACAAGGGGAAAGGGGGGAGGGGAGATAGTCGAGAAAGATGAAGAGGAAGAGGAGGAGGTAGAGTAAGGAGGAGGAGGAGGAGGGTGTTGCTAATTATTGCAAATTGTTTGCTAATTCTAATCTTAAAAACTGTCAATGCTAGAACAGCTCTATACTTGATATATATATATATATATATATATATATATATATATATATATATATATATATATATATATATATATATATATATATATATATATATATATATGTATGTATTATATATATATATATATATATATATATATATATATATATATATATATATATATATATATATATATATGTATGTATTATATATATATATATATATATATATATATATATATATATATATATATATATATATATATATATATATATATATATATATCAAAGGCATTTGTCTATAGACACTTGGCCTGTGTATGTGTGTACTCGCCTAATTGTGGTTGCAGGGGTCAATTCATAGCTCTTGGCCCCGCTTCTTCACAGGTCGCTACTAGGTCACTCTTCCTGCTCCATGAGCTTTATCATACCTCTTCTTAAAGCTGTGTATGGATCCTGCCTTCTGTGCGTGTGGAGGATCCTGCCTCGTATGTGTGTGTGTGTGGAGGATCCTGCCTCCTGTGTATGTTAGTTAGTTACCATTTTGTCATAGGCACATGTCGATTAGACACTAGGCCTGTTGTATATGCGTGTGTGTGTGTGTGACGTCGGAGACAAGTGTATGAGATCTGACGTGTTAGTGTAAGAATGATAACATTTAGGGAAGCCAGTTAGTCAGACCTGAGTACTGTAGGTGGGAAGCAGGATGTCTGAAATAGTAGGGAAAACATTATAGGAAGTTGAGACGCTTAGAGAGAAGAATGTGGTAAGAAGAGACGTAGAGAAAGGAGGAGGAGGAGCAAAGAGGAGGAGGAGCAATAACAAGGGCCACCTTGACCAGGGTATAAGACAGAGTTTAATATTGCTGGTAACCTGACCTTCCCTCACCTCCCTCACCTCCTTCATGGTTACTACTGCTATCCTACACTCCCTCCCTCACCTCCTTCATGGTTACTACTGCTATCCTACACTTCCTCCCTCACCTCCTTCATGGTTACTACTGCTATCCTACACTCCCTCCCTCACCTCCTTCATGGTTACTACTGCTATCCTACACTCCCTCCCTCACCTCCTTCATGGTTACTACTGCTATCCTACACTCCCTCCCTCACCTCCTTCATGGTTACTACTGCTATCCTACACTCCCTCCCTCACCTCCTTCATGGTTACTACTGCTATCCTACACTCCCTCCCTCACCTCCTTCATGGTTACTACTGCTATCCTACACTCCCTCTCTCACCTCCTTCATGGTTACTACTGCTATCCTACACTCCCTCTCTCACCTCCTTCATGGTTACTACTGCTATCCTACACTCCCTCTCTCACCTCCTTCATGGTTACTACTGCTATCCTACACTCCCTCCCTCACCTCCTTCATGGTTACTACTGCTATCCTACACTCCCTCTCTCACCTCCTTCATGGTTACTACTGCTATCCTACACTCCCTCCCTCACCTCCTTCATGGTTACTACTGCTATCCTACACTCCCTCCCTCACCTCCTTCATGGTTACTACTGCTATCCTACACTCCCTCCCTCACCTCCTTCATGGTTACTACTGCTATCCTACACTCCCTCCCTCACCTCCTTCATGGTTACTACTGCTATCCTACACTCCCTCCCTCACTTCCTTCATGGTTACTACTGCTATCCTACACTCCCTCCCTCACCTCCTTCATGGTTACTACTGCTATCCTACACTCCCTCCCTCACCTCCTTCATGGTTACTACTGCTATCCTACACTCCCTCCCTCACCTCCTTCATGGTTACTGCTATCCTACACTCCCTCCCTCACCTCCTTCATGGTTACTGCTGCTATCCTACACTCCCTCCCTCACCTCCTTCATGGTTACTACTGCTATCCTACACTCCCTCCCTCACTTCCTTCATGGTTACTACTGCTATCCTACACTCCCTCCCTCACCTCCTTCATGGTTACTGCTATCCTACACTCCCTCCCTCACCTCCTTCATGGTTACTGCTGCTATCCTACACTCCCTCCCTCACCTCCTTCATGGTTACTACTGCTATCCTACACTCCCTCCCTCACTTCCTTCATGGTTACTACTGCTATCCTACACTCCCTCCCTCACCTCCTTCATGGTTACTGCTGCTATCCTACACTCCCTCCCTCACCTCCTTCATGGTTACTACTGCTGTCCTACACTCCCTCCCTCACCTCCTTCATGGTTACTCTGCTATCCTCACTCCCTCCCTCACCTCCTTCATGGTTACTACTGCTATCCTACACTCCCTCTCTCACCTCCTTCATGGTTACTACTGCTATCCTACACTCCCTCCCTCACCTCCTTCATGGTTACTGCTGCTATCCTACACTCCCTCCCTCACCTCCTTCATGGTTACTACTGCTATCCTACACTCCCTCCCTCACTTCCTTCATGGTTACTACTGCTATCCTACACTCCCTCCTTCATGGTTACTGCTGCTATCCTACACTCCCTCCACCTCCTTCATGGTTACTACTGCTGTCCTACACTCCCTCCCTCACCTCCTTCATGGTTACTACTGCTGTCCTACACTCCCTCCCTCACTTCCTTCATGGTTACTACTGCTATCCTACACTCCCTCCCTCACCTCCTTCATGGTTACTACTGCTGTCCTACACTCCCTCCCTCACCTCCTTCATGGTTACTACTGCTGTCCTACACTCCCTACCTCACCTCCTTCATGGTTACTACTGCTGTCCTACACTCCCTACCTCACCTCCTTCATGGTTACTACTGCTATCCTACACTCCCTCCCTCACCTCCTTCATGGTTACTACTGCTGTCCTACACTCCCTACCTCACCTCCTTCATGGTTACTACTGCTGTCCTACTCCCTACCTCACCTCCTTCATGGTTACTACTGCTGTCCCTACACTCCCTACCTCACCTCCTTCATGGTTACTACTGCTGTCCTACACTCCTCACCTCCTTCATGGTTACTACTGCTATCCTACACTCCCTCCTCACTTCCTTCTATGGTTACTACTGCTATCCTACACCTCCCTCCTCACCTCCTTCATGGTTACTGCTGCTAACCTACACTCCCTCCCTCACCTCCTTCATGGTTACTACTGCTGTCCTACACTCCCTCCCTCACCTCCTTCATGGTTACTACTGCTGTCCTACACTCCCTACCTCACCTCCTTCATGGTTACTACTGCTGTCCTACACTCCCTACCTCACCTCCTTCATGGTTACTACTGCTGTCCTACACTCCCTCACCTCCTTCATGGTTACTACTGCTATCCTACACTCCCTACCTCACCTCCTTCATGGTTACTACTGCTGTCCTACACTCCCTCACCTCCTTCATGGTTACTACTGCTGTCCTACACTCCCTACCTCACCTCCTTCATGGTTACTACTGCTATCCTACACTCCCTCCCTCACCTCCTTCATGGTTACTACTGCTGTCCTACACTCCCTCACCTCCTTCATGGTTACTACTGCTGTCCTACACTCCCTCACCTCCTTCATGGTTACTACTGCTGTCCTACACTCCCTCCCTCACCTCCTTCATGGTTACTACTGCTATCCTACACTCCCTCCCTCACTTCCTTCATGGTTACTACTATCCTACACTCCCTCATCTCCTTCGTGTTTACTACTATCCTACACTCCCTCACTCATGATTACTACTATCCTACACTCCCTCCTTCACTTCCTTCATGGTTACTGCTATCGTACACTCCCTCACCTCCTTCATAGTTACACTTTCAAAGACCCTCCCTAACCTCCCTCATGATTACTACTCCCTCTCAATGTGAATAACACACACACACACACACACACACACACACACACACACACACACACACACACACACACACACACACACACACACACACACACACACACACACACACACACATACACTGGCCAAATATCTGTCTGCAAGTGTCTTTGACAACCGGTAACTAACTTACTAACTCCCCAGCCTAGAGTTCGCGCCTGATAAAGCACCTGTAGAAACACTTGAAAGGCCTAGATGTTTGTCCCAGGGCTGAGAGTGTGAGGAGAGACTCCAGCAACTCAGTCTGATGAGTCTAAAGGGGACCAGTAAACATGATAACTTTCTGTAAAATATGTAAGAGGAATATACAGGTCAGAGTGGAAATGTGAGAGCCAGGAACAATGGGGGTCACATATTTAAGCTAAACACATGTACGAGACATAAATTGTTTTTTAAGTCTCATAATGGTAGAAAATTTAAATGAGCTAAACAAAGATGCTTAACAATTCGCAGACAGGCGAAATTATTTACAAATATTCTCTCTCAGTCCACAGCAGGATTCAAGCCTACACACACTGCATCAGAGTACGTAGAGGTACTACGTACTTTGATGCAAAGTGTATAGGTTTGAATCCTGCTTTGGACTGAGAGAGAGTGTTTTAATGATGAAGATTTATTCGAGCATGATGCAGTGTTTGTACAGAGATGGGTGACATTTGGTTGTGGATGCAGAAAGTCCATAGTTGAGGAGGTAGTTGTGGAGAATTCACAACGCTTCAAGAAGAGGTACGCAGGACCTGCCAGGCCAGAATTCATTAAATATTCGTGGAAGTCAAGCGTAAGAAGCGGAGTCAAGACTTGTCTTGATCCCATCATGAGTCTCAGTGAGACGAAGTGCCACGCCGCAATTTATAGCGGAAAATTTAAGCTGTCGTCTATATTTCAAGATATTCTCAGAATTAATGAGACTAGTGGAGGAAGGGCGCTGTGCTACTCCTGGGATGACCACAAGGGAAGAGAAAGAGAGAGAGAGAGAGAGAGAGAGAAAGAGAGAGAGAGAGAGAGAGAGAGAGAGAGAGAGAGAGAGAGAGAGAGAAAGAGAGAGAGAGAGAGAGAGAGAGAGAGAAAGAGAGAGAGAGAGAGAGAGTATACATTACTTTTAGGTTAGTGTTACTAGAAGTTGATATTTGTAAACATTCGGCGAGTGTTGTCCCACTTGGTTACATAATAATCATAATACTTTGTAAATATTGTTCAGTGTTAAATTTGACGATGATACTTGATGATTCTACTTAATTATGTTACTTAATGATGCTTATTGTTGATGGTGGACCAGTTTCTAGAACTAGGAAGACAGACAAACCATGGTACGGGTGGGGTTAGAACCCATGGCGGGTGAGCTATAACACTCCAGGTCAGTGTGTAAGCCACTGGGCCAGCTGGCAACAATAAGATTCATCCAGCTAAGGAGGCAGACGTGTAAACCGTTTCACTGTTGTAAAAACAGATGGGAGACAGATGAGGGTTTCTTAAACAGTGAAAATCCGACATTACAATTCTCAATGGCTGTCGTATTGCTAGTTCCTCCCTCCGTATACCTAGAACTTTATCGTTTTGCTGTGTTATAATTGGTTATTTTTTTTTTGGATAAAGGATAGCATAGTCTAACCTGACGTAACCTAACCTAACCGAACCTTATAAACCAGCAGCATCACTCAACAAGGTAGGCACACACAGCCAGGGGATAGTGTTTGTTGGATGGTCGTGATGCTTCTACCCATGACCATATCTCCATAAACACCACCATCACGACCACCACTAACACCACCACCACCATCACGACCACCACTAACACCACCACCACCATCACAAGCACCACTAACACCACCAGATACCTAAAGTCAGTGCCGGATCAGCCGGGCTGTGGCTCATATGTCGGACTGCGTGCGGCCAGCAGTAACAGCCTAGTTGATCAGGCCCTGATCCATCGGGAGGCCTGGTCATGGACCGGGCCGCGGGGGCGTTGATCCCCGGAATAACCTCCAGGTAACCTCCAGGTAACCACCACCATCACAAGCACCACTTAGAGCCTGGAAGGTGTAGAGCAAGATATATGGTTACCTGTAGTCTCTTCCGGAGGTCACTGCCCCCGCGGCCCGGTCCCAGACCAGGCCTCCTGTGAGGTAAAGGAGTAGAGAAGGAAGTAACCAAGTTTATATAGGCACAGGTACATGTAAGTACAATTATCATGCATAGTGTAAATTACCTAGGAAGGAAAGGTGAAAAATTTGGTGGGAGAATAAAAGGAAGGGGATTAGTAATTGGGAATGTAGGGATTGGGAGGGATAAAGAAGAGGAAACTAGAGGGGTAAGGAGAGTAAAACAAGGGGATAGGAGAGGAGAAACTATGGGATAGAGCCAGGAAAGGCCAACCAGCCATTAAGGACTGGTGACAATTAGGTCATGTGAGGGTAAACTGCGTCACACTCAATTACTCACCCTTGTTGGTCGACGTTGATGGTTATGGTGCATATCCTTCCCCCCCCCCTCTCTCTCTCTCTCTCTCTCTCTCTCTCTCTCTCTCTCTCTCTCTCTCTCTCTCTCTCTCTCTCTCTCTCTCTCTCTCTCTCTCTCTCTCTCTCTCTCTCTCTCTCTCTCTCTCTCTCTCTCTCTCTCTCTCTCTCTCTCTCTCTCTCTCTCTCCCTCTCTCTCTCTCTCTCTTCCTCCCTTCATAATTTATTCTCGTATTAATTTTAATCCGTTCATTATCACAGCGTTCAATTCCTTTAAAAATAATTGAAATATATGTATATTTTTAACGTATGAGTAATATGTATATATGAATAATGGAATGCGTAGGTAAAATTGTGTCAGGAAGTGATTGATGGGATAACCACAGTGATTATGTAACGATATATGACCCCACAAGTGCCAGCCACGTTAATTGTTGTGTGGACTCGCTTAGCTGGGGTTGTAGGGGTCGAGCCACGGTCTCTCGTCTTGCGTGTCCGTGTGTGTAGTCAGCTGTATGTCGTTCCAGGGGGTCAGTTTTCACCTCATGGTTCCCGCCTCTTAGAGTGAAAATCGGAGATATTGGTTGATGGGTTATTGGAATCTGTCGTACCTGTTTTGGAAGTCGTGTATTCGGTTTAGTTTTCATTTGCCGTTTCGACCCATCTCACAGAGAGGAAGAAACCAGCACAAGACTTGGGTGTAATAACGTCAGACGACGCGGCACTGAGAAGACAATAAGGCAAGTGCCGCTGATGTTATAAAAATGAGAGGGTGGATAATGAGAACTTTCAAAGCAGGAGAAATAATATCAGTGGTGATACTGTTCAATTCACTTGCTAACCCGCCATGGGTATGTCCGAGGTGTGACCTTCCGGCCACCACGGGGATGTGACCTTCGCTGACACACATCACGTTATATATATTCTGAGGGATACATTTTTCTTCTCGATGTATATACACACTATATATACAAGCCACGGGGGGTAAATATATAGCAAACCAAGCGATACAGGATGCAAAACAACCACTAGGAGAGTAGAATGATAGCTTTAGGCAGTCAATACATCCTCCTCCTTTTTTCTGCAAATTTGCAAGCTTCTGATGATGTGTTGATTGCAACACGAAAGGCCTAGAATTATCATTCTACTCCGCCCGTGATTGTTTTGCTATATATATATATATATATATATATATATATATATATATATATATATATATATATATATATATATATATATATATATATATATATATATATATATATTGTTTTTAGACGTGCAAATATAATTGAGGCTCCATTAGACTCGAGTAAACAAGAGATTTTTGTGGACTCTCGGCTCCCTCGTGTTTAAACTGCTGGTAATTTAAATTTGCCCCCCCCCTCTCTCTCTCCTAAAGTGTGTTTTTGTACTTATTAAAGTTTAAATATATTGAATATCTGAGTTTATTATATAAATACAGTATGTTTACACAGACTTAAAATTGTGAATCAGCAGAGAGACACGCAAAGTAAAATATATTTTTCGTAGATTCTTATTGATAGGCTCTTATTATTATTATTATTATTATTATTATTATTATTATTACTACTACTACTACTACTACTACTACTACTACTACTACTACTACTACTACTACTACTACTACTACTGCTGCTGCTGCTACTACTACTACTACTACTACTACTGCTACTGCTACTACTACTACTACTACTACTACTGCTACTGCTACTACTACTACTACTACTACTACTACTACTACTACTACTACTACTTTTATTGGATATATATATATATATATATATATATATATATATATATATATATATATATATATACGTAATAAATGTGTGGTCAGTTTATATGAGATGTGTGAGCAGCGCTGAGATGGTCAGAGTCTCCTAGAAGTCTCCTCAAGATGCTCTTTACTACTACACTTTATTGCCTCCTTAAAGGAACTTTACTCCTTTACTTTATTGCTGGCTTAAAGAATCTCATTTAACACTATGTTGTAAGACTTGAGTTGAGGGTAAAGAACTTTATCTGTGTTTGGTGTTGTGTTGGAGTTCTCTCTCTCTCTCTCTCTCTCTCTCTCTCTCTCTCTCTCTCTCTCTCTCTCTCTCTCTCTCTCTCTCTCTCTCTCTCTCTCTCAGATACAATACCACGTCCAGTAAAATAATTCTTCCCTATACAAATTATTTCCCACAAAATACAAAAGTCATCTATACACAGAACTTATTCCATTCTTATTTTTATTTTGTGAAATACGAACATCGTATTTTTTATATAATGTAATAACGGTCTGCTGAATTATTAAAAAAAAAATTGAAAATATATTCAACTTCAGTTTTTGTTTTGGTATAGATTTAAATTCTACATAAAAAAAATAAATAAAATCAGAGAGTTTTCAAATTACGGGAAGAATGACGTATATTGTGTGTACGTGCATGTACTCTCCCAGTTGTGTTTGTGGGGGTCGAGTCTTGGCTCCTCTGGCGGTATGTTGGGTGTGATGTTTGTAGTCTCTCATCTTAAGGCTGTATTCCGTCTCTAGTCTTCTCTTTTTCCTGAATTCTGTTTCTGGTCTTGTATTTCTCTGCATTCCGTCTCTGGTCTTCTCTTTCCCTCTCCGATTTTCGTGACCTTGGTTTTATTTGTGTTGAACTCTGTCATCACTTGTTTGACCAGTCTTGTAGCTTGGTCAGGTCTTCCTGTAGCCCTTCCCCCCGTCTCTCTCTCTCTCTCTCTCTCTCTCTCTCTCTCTCTCCTACTCTCGGAGCCCGGCCAGACTTGTCTGGTGCTTGCCTGGTGAACCAGGCTGTTGCTGCTGGTGGAGGCTCGCTGGCCCACATATCCAACACAGCCTGGTTGATCTGGCACCTGGTGAAGATATTTGTCCAGTTTCCTCTTGAAGACTTCTACACGTGTCCCAGCAGTGTTTCTGATATCTTCTAGTCTGAGACCATGGATGTTGATACAGTGTTCTCTTATGGTGCCCGCGGCTTCCATGTGCAAACCTGAAACACAGTAGTCAGTCTCCTCTTGTGAAGCCATTTACATATATTAAGAATAGCAGTGATCCTAATACTGAGCCTTGGGGAGCCCCACTCGTTACACATACCCACCCTAAAACTCCTTTATTTACCCTCCCCCTGTGTCTTCAGAAGTCCAGAGGTCATACTGCAGCTTTATACATCATTAGTAAGGCCTCACCTAGATTATGCAGCTCAGTTCTGGTCTCCATATTACAGAATGGACATAAATTCGTTAGAAAACATTCAGCGTAGGATGACTAAATTAATACATAGCATTAGAAATCTTCCTTATGAAGAAAGATTGAAGACTCTTAAGTTACATTCACTTGTTAGACGAAGAATGAGGGGAGACCTGATCGAAGTGTATAAGAGGAAGATAGGTATTAATAAAGGGGATATTAATAAGGTCTTGAGGATGTCTCTCCAAGAGAGAACCCGCAGTAATGGATTTAAATTAGATAAGTTTAGATTTAGAAAGGACATAGGAAAGTATTGGTTTGGAAATAGGGTAGTTGATGAGTGGAACAGTCTACCTAGTTGGGTTATTGAGGCTGGGACTTTGGGTAGTTTCAAATTTAGGTTGGATAAGTACATGAGTGGGAGGGGTTGGATTTGAGTGGGACTTTCACATCAGAGCTTATTTCTTGGGTGGCATTGAAAATTGGGTTGGGCAAATGTTTTGTTAGTGGGATGAATTGTAAAGGACCTGCCCAGTATGGGCCAACAGGCCTCCTGCAGTGTTCCTCCTTTCTTATGTTCTTATGTATTATTGATCCTCTCTGCGATTTTATTGTGTATTCCTGGTGGAGTACAGTGACAGATGTTCCACACTCCAAGTGCAGCTATTACTGGCTTCTTGCTTACTTTATTCTGTCAATAGGTTAGTGAGGCAGCACTTACCTTTCTTAAATCTGTGTTGCTTTTCTGTGATGATTATTTGTGCTTGTAGTGGAATAATAATAATAACTGTAATAGTAATAATTATAATAATAAATTGTGTGTACGTTCCTTTTATTGATGAACGCTCGTGAGAACCAGTGAGGTGTAGCGTGTAAACAACTGTTGTTGTTCATGTAGGGGGGAGAGAGAGAGAGAGAGACAGACAGAAACACATAGAGAGAGAGAGACAGACAGACAGATAGAGAGGGGATATTGCCTAGCCACCATCTCCATCTCCCATACATCAGTTGGCCATCGCCGCCATCTTGGATTTGTACTCTCCTCGCTCTCCCCGTTAAGATAAGATAAGATAAGATTTCGTTCGGATTTTTAACCCCAGAGGATTAGCCACCCAGGATAACCCAAGAAAGTCAGTGCGTCATCGAGGACTGTCTAACTTATTTCCATTGGGGTCCTTAATCTTGTCCCCCAGGATGCGACCCACACCAGTCGACTAACACCCAGGTACCTATTTGCTGCTAGGTGAACAGGACAACAGGTGTAAGGAAACGTGTCGAAATGTTTCCACCCGCCGGGAATCGAACCCGGGCCTTCCGTGTGTGAAGCGGGAGCTTTAGCCACCAGGCCACCGGGCCACACACACACACACACACACACACACACACACACACACACACACACACACACACACACACACACACACACACACACACACACACACACACACACACACACACACACACACACACACACACACACACACACACACACACATATGAAAGACCCCTTGGGGCCAGTGACCATGTGGTTTTAAGCATCGAATACTCAGTAGAGCTACAAGTGGAGGGAGAAGCAGGAAGGCCAGGACGAATGAAGCCAAACTACAAGAAAGGGGACTACACAGGAATGAGGAACTTCCTGAACGGGGTTCAGTGGGACAGAGAACTGGCAGGGAAGCCAGTTAATGAGATGATGGAATATGTAGCAACAAAATGCAAGGAGGCTGAGGAGAGATTTGTACCCAAGGGTAACAGGAATAATGAAAAAGCCAGGATGAGCCCATGGTTTACCCAAAGGTGCAGGGAGGCAAAAACCAAGTGTGCTAGGGAATGGAAGAAATATAGAAGGCAAAGGACCCAGGAGAATAAGGAGAGCAGTCGTAGAGCCAGAAACGAATATGCACAGATAAGAAGGGAGGCCCAAAGACAATATGAAAATGACATAGCAGTGAAAGCCAAATCTGACCCGAAACTGTTCTACAGCCACATCAGGAGGAAAACAACAGTCAAGGACCAGGTAATCAGGCTAAGGAAGGAAGGAGGAGAGACAACAAGAAATGACCGTGAAGTATGTGAGGAACTCAACAAGAGATTCAAAGAAGTGTTCACAGAGGAGACAGAAGGGGCTCCAGAAAGACGGAGAGGTGGGGCACACCACCATGTGCTGGACACAGTGCACACAACCGAGGAAGAAGTGAAGAGGCTTCTGAGTGAGCTAGATACCTCAAAGGCAATGGGGCCAGATAACATCTCCCCATGGGTATTGAGAGAGGGAGCAGAGGCGCTATGTGTACCCCTAACAACAATATTCAATACATCTATCGAAACAGGGAGATTGCCTGAGGCATGGAAGACAGCAAATGTAGTCCCAATCTTTAAAAAAGGAGACAGACATGAAGCATTAAACTACAGACCAGTGTCACTGACATGTATAGTATGCAAAATCATGGAGAAGATTATCAGGAGAAGAGTGGTGGAACACCTAGAAAGGAATGATCTCATCAACAGCAGCCAACATGGTTTCAGGGACGGGAAATCCTGTGTCACAAACCTACTGGAGTTCTATGACATGGTGACAGCAGTAAGACAAGAGAGAGAGAGGGGTGGGTGGATTGCATATTCTTGGACTGCAAGAAGGCGTTTGACACAGTTCCACACAAGAGATTGGTGCAAAAACTGGAGGACCAAGCAGGGATAACAGGGAAGGCACTACAATGAATCAGGGAATACTTGTCAGGAAGACAGCAGCGAGTCATGGTACGTGGCGAGGTGTCAGAGTGGGCACCTGTGACCAGCGGGGTCCCACAGGGGTCAGTCCTAGGACCAGTGCTGTTTCTGGTATTTGTGAACGACATGACGGAAGGAATAGACTCTGAGGTGTCCCCGTTTGCAGATGACGTGAAGTTGATGAGAAGAATTCACTCGATCGAAGACCAGGCAGAACTACAAAGGGATCTGGACAGGCTGCAGACCTGGTCCAGCAATTGGCTCCTGGAGTTCAATCCCACCAAGTGCAAAGTCATGAAGATTGGGGAAGGGCAAAGAAGACCGCAGACGGAGTACAGTCTAGGGGGCCAGAGACTACAAACCTCACTCAAGGAAAAAGATCTTGGGGTGAGTATAACACCAGGCACATCTCCTGAAGCGCACATCAAATAACTGCTGCAGCATATGGGCGCCTAGCAAACCTCAGAACAGCATTCCGACATCTTAATAAGGAATCGTTCAGGACCCTGTACACTGTGTACGTTAGGCCCATATTGGAGTATGCGGCACCAGTTTGGAACCCACACCTAGCCAAGCACGTAAAGAAACTAGAGAAATTGCAAAGGTTTGCAACAAGACTAGTCCCAGAGCTAAGAGGTATGTCCTACGAGGAGAGGTTAAGGGAAATCAACCTGACGACACTGGAGGACAGGGGAGATAGGGGGGACATGATAACGACATACAAAATACTGAGAGGAATTGACAAGGTGGACAAAGACAGGATGTTCTAGAGATTGGACACAGTAACAAGGGGACACAGTTGGAAGTTGAAGACACAGATGAATCACAGGGATGTTAGGAAGTATTTCTTCAGCCACAGAGTAGTCAGTAAGTGGAATAGTTTGGGAAGCGATGTAGTGGAGGCAGGATCCATACATAGCTTTAAGCAGAGGTATGATAAAGCTCACGGTTCAGAGAGAGTGACCTAGTAGCGATCAGTGAAGAGGCGGGGCCAGGAGCTCGGACTCGACCCCCGCAACCTCAACTAGGTGAGTACACACACACACACACACAGGGGACAGGAGCTTGGACTCGACCCCTGCAACCTTAACTAGGTGAGTACACACACACACACACATGCGTCAATGATGTGTAAAACTGCCCCCGTGGTCTACCGACTGCAGTATTTTTTTATTACGACGCCAATTGCGTTTTCCAAGCGATTTCACCAGTGACAGCAGAGTTTGTATGGGATGTAATAATGTAGGGAGGTGCCACTTGTGTCATATATCTTCCCCCCTTCTCCATTGTGTGTGTGCTGACCTATATGTGGCTGTATGGGTCGAATCACAGCTCCTGTGTGTGTGTGTGCTGACATATGTGACTGTAGGTGTCGATTCATAGCTCCTGTGTGTGTACTCACCTAGTTGAGGTTGCGGGGGTCGAGTCCGAGCTCCTGGCCCCGCCTCTTCACTGATCGCTACTAGGTCACTCTCCCTGAGCCGTGAGCTTTATCATACCTCTGCTTAAAGCTATGTATGGATCCTGCCTCCACTGTGTGTGTGTGTGTGTGTGTGTGTGTGTGTGTGTGTTCGCGTGTACTGACGTATTTACTTTTCCGCCAAGAGCTCCAGCTCCTGGGCCAGTATGAGTTATGAGAAGATGCCAAAGTAACAAAACCTGACGACACTAGAGGTACTAGAGGACGGACGTAGCAGGAATGACATGATTACGACGTAAAAAATACTAAGAGGGCCTGACAGGGTGGACAGGGAGAGTTCGAAAGACAGGTCTCAGGTACACGAGGGTGTAGTTAGAAGTTAAAATAGAGATAAGTCACAGGGATGTTAGGAAATACTTTTTTATCCTTAGAGTGGTCAGGAAGTGGAATGAACTAGACAGCGAAGTGGTAGAGGCGGGATTCATACATAGTTTAAAGAATAGGAATGATAGGAATCACTCAGCCAAGAGTGATCACACACACACACACACACACCTGGGTCGTGTTTACAAGCGCCATCTGTCACTAGTGAAACAAAAGCGTAATATTATCAGTAAGAGGTACGAGGTAATTTAATAAGAGTGGTGGCACCACAAGACTGTTCTTTATATTACCTTGCTCGCACCTAACTGCTATATTGCTAACTCAACCTTTACCTGACAAAACCACGCTGGTTATTAGCGCTGATGTAAGCGAAAAGGGCGATAATCCTAACTCATACTGTGCACGCTACAACTTTGTATTTGCGGCGCCGACTCGCCTACGATATTCTAATTAGCGGATATGAAAATCGTAGCTTTTAATATAGAATGTAAATGACATTCATTTTACGTTACACGTAAATTGTAAATTCTAGCTTTTTTTTCAAGTCCTGAGGTTTATGATCCTTGTGTAAAAAAGATTGAAAAATTGTATTATATTGTATACGAGATACATTGGTATACAATCATAACAAAGAATCTTTAATTAAGTACAATGTTGTAGGGAAGAAGAATGTTAACGTGGGAGTCTGTATAATTTATTGTAGTTTAGTGTGGCTCCTGGGTTATTGTTGAAGTGGTGAATGTTGCTGATGTGTGTTGGTGAATGTTGCTGACGTGTGTTGGTGAATGTTGCTGATGTGTGTTGGTGAATGTTGCTGATGTGTGTTGGTGAATGTTGCTGATGTGTGTTGGTGAATGTTGCTGATGTGTGTTGGTGAATGTTGCTGATGTGTGTTGGTGAATGTTGCTGATGTGTGTTGGTGAATGTTGCTGATGTGTGTTGGTGAATGTTGCTGATGTGTGTTGGTGAATGTTGCTGATGTGTGTTGGTGAATGTTGCTGATGTGTGTTGGTGAATGTTGCTGATGTGTGTTGGTGAATGTTGCTGACGTGTGTTGGTGAATGTTGCTGATGTGTGTTGGTGAATGTTGCTGATGTGTGTTGGTGAATGTTGCTGACGTGTGTTGGTGAATGTTGCTGATGTGTGTTGGTGAATGTTGCTGATGTGTGTTGGTGAATGTTGCTGATGTGTGTTGGTGAATGTTGCTGATGTGTGTTGGTGAATGTTGCTGATGTGTGTTGGTGAATGTTGCTGACGTGTGTTGGTGAATGTTGCTGATGTGTGTTGGTGAATGTTGCTGATGTGTGTTGGTGAATGTTGCTGATGTGTGTTGGTGAATGTTGCTGATGTGTGTTGGTGAATGTTGCTGATGTGTGTTGGTGAATGTTGCTGACGTGTGTTGGTGAATGTTGCTGATGTGTGTTGGTGAATGTTGCTGATGTGTGTTGGTGAATGTTGCTGACGTGTGTTGGTGAATGTTGCTGATTTGTGTTGGTGAATGTTGCTGATGTGTGTTGGTGAATGTTGCTGATGTGTGTTGGTGAATGTTGCTGATGTGTGTTGGTGAATGTTGTTTCTCCGTATTGGTGAATGTTGCTTCCATGTGTTGGTGAATGTTAGGTCTGTGCCGTGCTGAATGTGGCCTGGTCATCACTGCAACATTCACTACACATTACAGAGAAACTTAATTACCCTGAATATATTCATTGGTATTAGCGACAGTAATTTAACCTATACATGAAGCCACTGACAGTCTCCGCTGTCAGTCCTTGCTACCTGTCATGTAGCAGCCTTTGATATACATCTGATGAGTTCCGAGGGTTTTTCTACTGGAGCCCGACCATGGACCAGGCTCGTCTGATTTTTGTCTGATCAGTCAGGCTGTTGCTGCTGGGGTTCCACAGCCCCGCATATCCATCATAGCCTGGTTGATCTACCATTAACAATCCCTGTTAAACTGTCATGTAGCTTATAGACTGCGGGTGGATTATAGCAGTTTTGCTGTCAGCCAACCCAGAGAGCTGTCAGATATTCTAGTGTGTAATTTATTATATATAGATTTCATTCAGTTTTTCAATTTAAATTTGAATGACGAGTGAGTGAACAAGGCCCCTCCCAGGGTAAACCTGGACAGTGGGTGAACAAGGTCCCTCCCAGGGTAAACCTGGACAGTGAGTGAACAAGGTCCCTCCCAGGGTAAACCTGGACAGTGGGTGAACAAGGTCCCTCCCAGGGTAAACCTGGACAGTGGGTGAACAAGGTCCCTCCCAGGGTAAACCTGGACAGTGAGTGAACAAGGTCCCTCCCAGGGTAAACCTGGACAGTGGGTGAACAAGGTCCCTCCCAGGGTAAACCTGGACAGTGAGTGAACAAGGTCCCTCCCAGGGTAAACCTGGACAGTGAGTGAACAAGGTCCCTCCCAGGGTAAACCTGGACAGTGAGTGAACAAGGTCCCTCCCAGGGTAAACCTGGACAGTGGGTGAACAAGGTCCCTCCCAGGGTAAACCTGGACAGTGAGTGAACAAGGTCCCTCCCAGGGTAAACCTGGACAGTGAGTGAACAAGGTCCCTCCCAGGGTAAACCTGGACAGTGAGTGAACAAGGTCCCTCCCAGGGTAAACCTGGACAGTGGGTGAACAAGGTCCCTCCCAGGGTAAACCTGGACAGTGAGTGAACAAGGCCCCTCCCAGGGTAAACCTGGACAGTGGGTGAACAAGGTCCCTCCCAGGGTAAACCTGGACAATGAGTGAACAAGGCCCCTCCCAGGGTAAACCTGGACAGTGGCTGAACAAGGTCCCTCCCAGGGTAAACCTGGACAGTGAGTGAACAAGGTCCCTCCCAGGGTAAACCTGGACAGTGAGTGAACAAGGTCCCTCCCAGGGTAAACCTGGACAGTGGGTGAACAAGGTCCCTCCCAGGGTAAACCTGGACAGTGAGTGAACAAGGTCCCTCCCAGGGTAAACCTGAACAGTGAGTGAACAAGGTCCCTCCCAGGGTAAACCTGGACAGTGGGTGAACAAGGTCCCTCCCAGGGTAAACCTGGACAGTGAGTGAACAAGGTCCCGCCCAGGGTAAACCTGGACAGTGAGTGAACAAGGTCCCTCCCAGGCTATACCTGGACAGTGAGTGAACAAGGTCCCGTCCAGGGTAAACCTGGACAGTGAGTGAACAAGGTCCCGCCCAGGGTAAACCTGGACAGTGAGTGAACAAGGTCCCTCCCAGGGTAAACCTGGACAGTGAGTGAACAAGGTCCCTCCCAGGGTAAACCTTGGACAGTGAGTGAACAAGGTCCCTCCCAGGGTAAACCTGGACAGTGAGTGAACAAGGTCCCTCCCAGGGTAAACCTGGACAGTGAGTGAACAAGGTCCCTCCCAGGGTAAACCTGGACAGTGGGTGAACAAGGTCCCTCCCAGGGTAAACCTGGACAGTGAGTGAACAAGGTCCCTCCCAGGGTAAACCTGAACAGTGAGTGAACAAGGTCCCTCCCAGGGTAAACCTGGACAGTGGGTGAAGAAGGTCCCTCCCAGGGTAAACCTGGACAGTGAGTGAACAAGGTCCCGCCCAGGGTAAACCTGGACAGTGAGTGAACAAGGTCCCTCCCAGGCTATACCTGGACAGTGAGTGAACAAGGTCCCGTCCAGGGTAAACCTGGACAGTGAGTGAACAAGGTCCCGCCCAGGGTAAACCTGGACAGTGAGTGAACAAGGTCCCTCCCAGGGTAAACCTGGACAGTGAGTGAACAAGGTCCCTCCCAGGGTAAACCTTGGACAGTGAGTGAACAAGGTCCCTCCCAGGGTAAACCTGGACAGTGAGTGAACAAGGTCCCTCCCAGGGTAAACCTGGACAGTGAGTGAACAAGGTCCCGCCCAGGGTAAACCTGGACAGTGAGTGAACAAGGTCCCTCCCAGGGTAAACCTGGACAGTGAGTGAACAAGGTCCCGCCTAGGGTAAACCTGGACAGTGAGTGAACAAGGTCCCTCCCAGGGTAAACCTGGACAGTGAGTGAACAAGGTCCCTCCCAGGGTAAACCTGGACAGTGAGTGAACAAGGCCCCTCCCAGGTTAAACCTGGACAGTGAGTGAACAAGGTCCCTCCCAGGGTAAACCTGGACAGTGAGTGAACAGGGTCCCTTCCAGGGTAAACCTGGACAGTGAGTGAACAAGGTCCCTCCCAGGGTAAACCTGGACAGTGAGTGAACAAGGTCCCTCCCAGGGTAAACCTGGACAGTGAGTAAACAAGGTCCCTCCCAGGGTAAACCTGGGAGGGACCAATCGTAATCCTTGGGATGGGATTACGATTGGTGGATGTGGATGGGAGAAGGATTGGGGAATTTAAAAGATCTTGTTTATAGAGCGCTAAATACGTAGGTCGTCCACAGAGCGCCTGGGTAATGGGAGGCAATCAGGTTTGATCCAAGGAAGGTTAAGGTAGCTCCAGTTCCAGAGATGAAGAGCCTTCACTAGCGACATGGCACCTCCCACCCCTCCAACACTTTAAATGTTTGCCAAAGTGTTTATGTTATGTGAAGCTTACTAGAAGGTGTTAATGTTATGTGTAGCTTACTAGAAGGTGTTTATGTTATGTGAAGCTTACTAGAAGGTGTTAATGTTATGTGTAGCTTACTAGAAGGTGTTTATGTTATGTGAAGCTTACTAGAAGGTGTTTATGTTATGTGAAGCTTACTAGAAGGTGTTAATGTTATGTGTAGCTTACTAGAAGGTGTTTATGTTATGTGAAGCTTACTAGAAGGTGTTAATGTTATGTGAAGCTTACTAGAAGGTGTTAATGTTATGTGAAGCTTACTAGAAGGTGTTTATGTTATGTGAAGCTTACTAGAAGGTGTTAATGTTATGTGAAGCTTACTAGAAGGTGTAAATGTTATGTGAAGCTTACTAGAAGGTGTTAATGTTATGTGAAGCTTACTAGAAGGTGTTACTGTTATGTGAAGCTTACTAGAAGGTGTTAATGTTATGTGAAGCTTACTAGAAGGTGTAAATGTTATGTGAAGCTTACTAGAAGGTGTTAATGTTATGTGAAGCTTACTAGAAGGTGTTAATGTTATGTGAAGCTTACTAGAAGGTGTTAATGTTATGTGAAGCTTACTAGAAGGTGTAAATGTTATGTGAAGCTTACTAGAAGGTGTTAATGTTATGTGAAGCTTACTAGAAGGTGTAAATGTTATGTGAAGCTTTCTAGAAGGTGTTAATGTTATGTGAAGCTTACTAGAAGGTGTAAATGTTATGTGAAGCTTACTAGAAGGTGTAAATGTTATATGAACCTTACTAGAAGGTGTTAATGTTATGTGAAGCTTACTAGAAGGTGTAAATGTTATGTGAAGCTTACTAGAAGGTGTTAATGTTATGTGAAGCTTACTAGAAGGTGTTAATGTTATGTGAAGCTTACTAGAAGGTGTTAATGTTATGTGAAGCTTACTAGAAGGTGTTAATGTTATGTGAAGCTTACTAGAAGGTGTTAATGTTATGTGAAGCTTACTAGAAGGTGTTAATGTTATGTGAAGCTTACTAGAAGGTGTTAATGTTATGTGAAGCTTACTAGAAGGTGTTAATGTTATGTGAAGCTTACTAGAAGGTGTTAATGTTATGTGAAGCTTACTAGAAGGTGTTAATGTTATGTGAAGCTTACTAGAAGGTGTTAATGTTATGTGAAGCTTACTAGAAGGTGTTAATGTTATGTGAAGCTTACTAGAAGGTGTTAATGTTATGTGAAGCTTACTAGAAGGTGTTAATGTTATGTGAAGCTTACTAGAAGGTGTTAATGTTATGTGAAGCTTACTAGAAGGTGTTAATGTTATGTGAAGCTTACTAGAAGGTGTTAATGTTATGTGAAGCTTACTAGAAGGTGTTAATGTTATGTGAAGCTTACTAGAAGGTGTTAATGTTATGTGAAGCTTGCTAGAAGGTGTTAATGTTATGTGAAGCTTACTAGAAGGTGTTAATGTTATGTGAAGCTTACTAGAAGGTGTTAATGTTATGTGAAGCTTACTAGAAGGTGTTAATGTTATGTGAAGCTTACTAGAAGGTGTTAATGTTATGTGAAGCTTACTAGAAGGTGTTAATGTTATGTGAAGCTTACTTTAAGGTGTTAATGTTATATGAACCTTACTAGAAGGTGTTAATGTTATGTGAAGCTTACTAGAAGGTGTTAATGTTATATGAAGCTTACTAGAAGGTGTTAATGTTATGTGAAGCTTGCTAGAAGGTGTTAATGTTATGTGAAGCTTACTAGAAGGTGTTAATGTTATGTGAAGCTTACTAGAAGGTGTTAATGTTATGTGAAGCTTACTAGAAGGTGTTAATGTTATGTGAAGCTTGCTAGAAGGTGTTAATGTTATGTGAAGCTTACTAGAAGGTGTTAATGTTATGTGAATCTTACTAGAAGATGTAAATGTTATGTGAAGCTTACTAGAAGGTGTTAATGTTATGTGAAGCTTACTAGAAGGTGTTAATGTTATGTGAAGCTTACTAGAAGGTGTAAATGTTATGTGAAGCTTACTAGAAGGTGTTAATGTTATGTGAAGCTTACTAGAAGGTGTTAATGTTATGTGAAGCTTACTAGAAGGTGTTAATGTTATGTGAAGCTTACTAGAAGGTGTAATGTTATGTGAAGCTTACTAGAAGGTGTAATGTTATGTGAAGCTTACTAGAAGGTGTTAATATTATGTGAAGCTTACTAGAATGTGTTAATGTTATTTGAAGCTTACTAGGTGTTCATGTTATGTGAAGCTTACTAGAAGGTGTTAATGTTATGTGAAGCTTACTAGAAGGTGTTAATGTTATGTGAAGCTTACTAGAAGGTGTTAATGTTATGTGAAGCTTACTAGAAGGTGTTAATGTTATTTGAAGCTTACTAGAAGGTGTTTATGTTATGTGAAGCTTGCTACAAGTTCAGCAGTGTTAAGCTTACTAGAGGCTCAACACTTATGTGGAGCTTACTAGAGGCTCAACAATTATGTTAAGCTTACCAGAGGCTCAACAATTATGTTAAGCTTACTAGAGGCTCAACAATTATGTTAAGCTTACTAGTAGTTCATCAGTGCTAAGTTTATTAGAGGTTTAATAATGTTATGTTAAGCTTACCAGAGGTTCAACAGTGTTATGTTAAGCTTACTACAAGTTCAACAGTGTTAAGTTTATTAGATCGTCAACAGTGTTATGTTAAGCTTACTACAGTTCAAAAGAGTTGATAGTGTAGTCAGCAGACAGTTGGGAAAACACAGCTTGGTTATGAGGTGAAGCTGTCAGTGTTGTCACTCACTCCCACACATTATTCTGCATGTTAACCACACACACACACACACACACACACACACACACACACACACACACACACACACACACACACACACACACACACACACACACACACACACACACACACATGTCGGCTCTTGCCACCCACATATTATTCAGATTTACACATTATCACACATGTCACATTGTTAAAAGTTGCCACGCCAGTAGTTAGGTCGTGGCGGCATGTTGCCAGTGGCATCTAATTTGTGTCTTCTGGGTCTTTGAATTCCTAGCTAAGCCCTAGCCAGGTGATCGAAGGTCCTGACCAGGGGAGTACCGAGAGGTCTCAAGCTCTTTGTAACACCCCCTCCCTCTTCCCTCTCCCTCTTCCTCCTCCTTCTTCCCCCTCCCTCTTCCCCTTCCTCCTCCCTCTCCATCTCCCCGAATAGATGACATTGTAAGACACTTGTTTTTGCAGTCATTTTACAGACAGACAGACACACACACACACACACACACACACACACACACACACACACACACACACACACACACACACACACACACACACACACACACACACACACACACACATGTTCCAGAGATTGGGCACAGTAACAAGGGGACACAGTTGGAAGTTGAAGACACAGATGAATCACAGGGATGTTAGGAAGTATTTCTTCAGCCACAGAGTAGTCAGTAAGTGGAATAGTTTGGGAAGCGATGTAGTGGAGGCAGGATCCATACATAGCTTTAAGAAGAGGTATGATAAAGCTCATGGTTCAGGGAGAGTGACCTAGTAGCGATCAGTGAAGAGGCGGGGCCAGGAGCTCGGACTCGACCCCTGCAACCTCAACTAGGTGAGTACACACACACACACACACACACACACACACACACACACACACACACACATTCACACACACACAGTCACACACACACACACACACACACACACAAACACACACACACACATTCACACACACACACACACACACGCCAGGAGCTCGGACTCGACCCCCGCAACCTCAACTAGGTGAGTACAACTAGGTGAGTACACACACACACACACACACACACACACACACACACACACACACACACACACACACACACACACACACACACACACACACACACGCACGCACTAGGACCTGGAAGTTTAGTCCAAGATGAGACCATGACACCGCTATGACTATTTTCCAAATCCATCACTAATAATTCGTACGTCAGGTTGCGTGCGGCCAACAGTAACAGCCTGGTTGATCAGGCCCTGATCCACCATGAGGACTGGTCACAAACTGGGCCGCGGGGGCGTTGACCCCCGAAATCCTCTCCAGGTATACTCCAGGTAATAAAGTCAAAGCCAGGGAGGAGGATCGTTGTCAACCTTCCCTTCTTGGCTTGGTTGATGGGAGCTCCTGGCTTGGTTGGTATCTTCCTCAGCTCACACACTGAGGGGTTTGGGATCGATCCCCGGCACGGGGACAACACCTGGATGTCAGAAACTTTTAAATAACAAAAAAAGGCACAACACCTTGACTGAAACAATACACAAATAACCCGCACATAGAAGAGAGGAGGAGCTTACGACAACGTTTCGGTCCAGGTTATTTGTGAACCTTTAAAACAAGCGATAATCCTTCGCGAATATAAAAACTTCTTATTTAAAAAAATGAAAGAGTTGTGTCAGTTGTTGAGAGATTCTCTGGTAGTTTGTACCGATCATCAGTAAATCTTATTTCTAATTCACTACTTTTCTATAGCCTCTACGAAATTAAGTGTCTACATTTTAAATGATAAATTAGACACATGTGCAACACCTGATGTATCTTTATCCTCAGTAAAGATACCCAGGTGTTGTACATATGTCTAATTTATCAAGCTGTCGGTTCTCTGAACCATTTATCTACATTATTGCCAGTTTTGTCTGGCTTTGATACCTTCAACAGCTGAAATATATATATTCCGTGTATTAATGTGATTCATTCTCTCACCAGAGTTGCAGTCTGGCTTTACTGCGGCTTTCAAGAGAATACAAGTTTAATAGTCTTAATCTGTCTTGGTAGCAGGTTGGAATGGAAATCTGAACGTGTATAAATCGCACCAACAATTACCTATTTGAGTGTGTAGGGAAGTTGATAGCTAGCTCTTGTCTCTCTGGTATTGAACCTTCCTTTCTTAACTTGCAAAAAAAAAAAAATTATTACCCCCTCGACTTTAATAACACAAAACAACAGTAATAATAATAATATTATTATTATTATTGTTATTATTATTATTATTATTATTATTATTATTATTAATACAGAGTGAGGCAGCAGTAATCCCAGTCCTTGGCCCTTATTTTAACTCGACCTCAGGTCTGGTCTGGGACCGGCCACAAAGGGTGATAACCCGGAAATTGTGAGGAATGCCCTTATGTATAATATTCATTATATACAAAGGTATTCATCACAAAACCGAACACATGTATACTACAGGTGAGTAGATTATTAAGGGTGAATGGGAAAGGCGATTATGTGAGGAGAATTATGGAAGGTAATAGGATGGTTTGTTAAACCTTTTCCCTAGAGTTAAGGGACAGAGAGCCCCTTTCCTCTAGAGATGAGGGGCAGTGAGTCTAGGGACTGAGGGAAATTTGGAACAATGTGAGCTTGCAGTCCCAAAAGACAGAAAGGCAGCACAAACCCAAGAGATGGAAAAAAAGGCTGAAATAGCCATTTGCGCTAAGGGAAGGGGGGAAATCAAGCTTCCCTTGAGATAAAGCAAGCGAGAGGGGAAACAAGATACCCCTAGAGATGAGGGGAGGGATGAACACCTACCCCATGAGATATGAGGGGGGAAAAGAGGAAGAGGGAACAAGAGTGATGTAGGGAAAGGGGAAAATAAAAAAATGCTGACAGTAAAGAGGAAACAATAAATGGGGAGGGGAAGTTAGGTGGATTATTGGGACGCAACAACAATGGAAATAAGTTACTTTGTTCGACTGTTTTGGGTTATCCCAGAAAGACAGCAGCGATAGTCTGGTTGACCAGGCAAGTACTAAACGAGCCTGGCCCATGACCGGGCTCCGGGAGTAGAAAGATTCTCGGAACCCGTCAAAGGAATATCAAAGGTACTCATATTGTGAGTTTTAGATCCTTCCCCCAGGATTCCACCTACAACACACCTAACACCCAGGTACCTGTTTACTACGTAGGGGCAGCGTATGTAAGGAGACGTTAGTCTCCTTACATATCCTTATTATGTAAGATTATTTTGATCGTCTTAAAAAAATGTGTAATTGTACATAAGTCTAACTTAATTATGACTCAGGAAATCGTAATAACAGGATTTCAAATTACAGTACAGATGGGGTTAGAACCCATGGCGAGTGAGTCGTAAATCCGATTCACTTGCCATGGGTTCAGACCCCATCCGTATCGTGTTTTTTTCTGAATTACTTATCAGCAGGAGACAAGCCCGGCTCAGGACTGGGGAGTGGCGGTAGACCAACTCTGGACACATGTCACAGGTTTATCAGGTATACCAGGTGTGTGCAAGTGTTGCCTCGACGCTGTGTAGCTAATGAGAACTTTGATGGTGGCAAATAAATTTGTTCCAATTATATAAATTGGGTATTGATAGAGGCGATTTTGTTAGTGTAGAGTATAATTGTGGTGGGTCTGGGAGAGAGAGAGAGAGAGAGAGAGAGAGAGAGGGGAGAGAGAGAGAGAGAGATTGGCAGGAAAAGAGCATCACAGGGCACATTGGAACCATCCAGCGAGAAGCTTATAATCCAATCCTTTCAATGAGATTTTGTTTATTTTTTTTGAAGTTGGGGTTGAGGGAGGGAGGGAGGTAAATCTTGTAGTTGGTGGTTGTGATGGGGAAGGGGGGGGGCTTGAGGTTTGATGTTTTGTTGGTGATGGGTTATGACCACACCCAAGCCTCGCCACCCCTCTATGAATGGGTCCTCCACACACCCATCAATTCTGGGAAGGGGAGCAAGGAAGGGATGGGGGGGAATTTTGGGGAGTGGTGGGATGGTGTGCGTGTAATAACAAAAGGCTACAATGGGACAATAGGTACAATGGTCAAGGGAGACACCGCTGTACTTGTTCCAGCGGTGAGGCGTTAAAGGGTGAAGCACTGTTTTTATTTACGAAAATCTGTATTGAGAAATTTGATATTCAGAACCCGTTGAGGGAGACGAGGATGAGGAGGGGGGGGGAGGAAGCTGCTTGATGGAGGGGATGATCAGTGAGTGGGAAGGAGAGGGTTGTTGAAATGTAGTAGCGGGAGGGTAGGATATCACGGTTGTTGTAGGAGTAGTAGTGGTTGTAGCATTTGTAATTTGTGGTTGTAGCTCTTGTAGTTGTAGCTGTATAACCTCTTTCCCTTTGTATGGCCACACCTCTTCTCTGTATGGCCACACTTGCTTCACGACTGTGGCCAGTGCCCCCTTTATTCAGGCCACAGTGTGGCCACTTACAGCCATCTTCCATTCATAACATTAACCCCATTATTACAGAACTTCCTCTTCCTCTCACCTACCCTGTCTGTTGCTATTCGCCCCCTCTTTTTCCTCTCCCCTTCTTCCTCCTCCCCTCTGTCACTTCCAGCGTTTATTGTCCCTTCTCCCTTGCCTCTGCGGTTGGGCTATTATGTCCTAAATTGCCGGGTGCCCCAATATGTGTTGGTCATGTTGGTACAGCGGTCACCGCTTAGCAAACAGATGTTCACCTTGTTCGATTTTTAACTGGGGAAAGGGTGGCGGGGAGGGGAAGTGGAGAATAAGGTAATTGTGGAGCGGGAGATTGTGGTAAAGAGGGAGAAAGGGGGTGGTGGCAGGGGCATGAGAAAGGGGTGATGGGAAAGGAACTTTTCAAGAGGAAGCTTGAAGTGTCTGATCAGCCGGATTGTGATGGCTGTGTCTGCAGGCTGCTAGTACCAGCAACCTGGTGTGTGTGTGTGTGTGAGAGAGAGACGAGCGATGCGAAAATTTATTGGATCCCACTGGCTTTTGAAACAGTGGTATCATTGATAAGACGAGTTAGAGTAGTGGCTCTGTTGTAAATGTTTGCTATCTCAGGAGTGGTGAATGATCAGGGAAGGAATGTTGTGGAAAATATCAGTAGGTCACAGGTAAGACCAGCTTGTGGTGAGAGATGAGTGGGAACCACACAAACAGTAGTAGTGGCGTGTGGTGGTGGTGGTATTTTACGACAGGTGACCAGTCAGGAAGGAGCGTCATAAACCCAGGACTCGGAGTGCCACACCATCACTGCAGAAGATACACTACCACTGCAGTAGACACCATCACTGCAATAGACAGATCACTGCAAAAGACAAATCATCATACCTTTTATCAGTGGACTTCTAGTGGAGTCTAATGCAATGTTTGCAGCCTTCACAGAGACTCACACAAAAGATCACTTTGACAGTGAAATATGGATAAGTGGTTACAACCTTTTTAGATGCGACAGAAAAAACAGGCAACAAGGGGGGGTTGGCCTGTATGTCAAAGAGTCCCTTATCTGCACGGAGTTGCTGAACACCACAAATGAGGTAGTTGAAGTTCTATCAATAAAGATCGAGAACCAAAACCTAGTCATTGTGGTTGTATACAAGCCACCAGATGCAACCTCCCAACAGTTCAAGGAACAGTTACTGAAAATCGATTACTGTTTGGAAAACCTTCCAGCTCCATCCCCAAACATCTTACTGCTTGGTGATTTCAACCTAAGGCATACAAAATGGAAGAATGTAGCAAATAATGTTATAGCTGAAACAATCCCCGGAGGTAGCGCAGATGAAAGGTCACACACACATGAGCTACTAAGTCTCTGCGAAAAACACACCTTAAGCCAGCAGATAGTGGAGCCAACAAGACTAGGAAACACACTTGACCTTATCTTCACAAATAATGAGGACCTGATAAGAGACATAAGAATATCAAAAACAACTAATTCCGATCACAATCTAATCGAAGTCCAGACGTACATGCATAGGGGTCCTGAACAACAGAATGCATGTACCTGTGAGGGTGTCTTCACAAAATACAATTTCAACAACAAGAGCATCAACTGGGACCAGGTAAACCATGTCCTAAACGAAACATGTTGGGAAGATGTCTTAAATGACATGGATCCAAACCAGTGCCTTGAAAGGATCAACTTCCTGGTAGCCGAAGCATGTTCTAGGCATATTCCCCTAAGAAAGAAGAAGAGCAGGAGTAAACTGGAGAGAAAAAGACGCTCCCTCTTCAGAAGACGACGAAGAGTCACTGAGCTCCTCAGGAGTGCTAGAATATCTGATACACGAAGGGAGGCGCTGACCAGGGAAGTGGAAACTATCGAACTTAAGCTAAATGACTCTTACAGGAACCAGGAGAGGCATGAGGAGCTTAAAGCTATTAGTGAAATTGAAAGAAATTCAAAATATTTCTTTTCATATGCCAAAAACAAGGCAAATACCACATCTAGTATCGGGCCCTTACTCAGACAGGATGGGACTTACACAGACGACAACAAGGAAATGAGTGAAATATTGAAATCCCAGTACGACTCTGTGTTTAGTGAACCACTAATCGGTCTGAGGATCGACGACCCAAATGACTTCTTCATGAATGAGCCTCAAAACTCCATAAATGTATGCCAGATTTCCGACATTACCCTAACTCCCATAGATTTCGAAAAAGCCATTGACAACATGCCTATGCACTCAGCCCCGGGCCCAGACTCGTGGAACTCTGTTTTCATTAAGAACTGCAAGAAACCCCTCTCACGTGCCCTAAGTACACTATGGAGGAGGAGCTTGGACATGGGTGAAATTCCACAGTCACTTAAAACAACGGATATAGCCCCACTCCATAAAGGTGGCAGCAAAGCATTAGCTAAGAACTATAGACCAATAGCTCTGACATCCCACATCATAAAAATCTTTGAAAGAGTGCTAAGAAGCAGGATTGCAAATCACCTGGATTCCCAAAATCTGCACAATCCAGGGCAACATGGGTTCAGGGCAGGTCGCTCCTGCCTCTCACAACTACTGGATCACTATGACATGGCCTTGGATGCACTGGAAGAAAACCAGAATGCAGATGTAATATACACAGACTTTGCAAAAGCATTTGACAAATGCGATCATGGCGTAATAGCCCATAAAATACGTGCTAAAGGAATAACTGGGAAAGTGGGGAGATGGATCTTCAACTTCCTAACAAATCGAACACAAAGAGTAGTGGTCAACAGAGTTAAATCGGAGGCTGCCATAGTGAAGAGCTCTGTTCCACAAGGCACAGTACTCGCCCCCATCTTATTCCTTATCCTCATATCAGACATAGACAGAGATATACACCACAGCACCGTATCATCCTTTGCGGATGATACTAGGATCTGCATGAGGCTGTCATCTGCTGAGGACGCGGTTAACCTCCAAGAAGATATAAACAAAGTTTTCCAGTGGGCAACGGTAAACAATATGATGTTCAACGAGGACAAATTCCAACTACTCCGTTATGGAAAACTGGAGGAGATAATAACTAGAACAGAGTATACTACTGACTCCGGCCATACAATAGGGCGGAAAAATAATGTAAGGGACCTGGGAGTAGTAATGTCTGAGGATCTCACTTTCAAGGATCACAACAGTGCCACGATCGCACGTGCAAAGAAAATGATAGGATGGATAATGAGAACTTTCAAAACGAGAGATGCCAAGCCCATGATGACCCTTTTCAAATCACTTGTTCTCTCTAGGCTGGAATACTGCTGTACATTAACATCTCCATACAAAGCAGGTGAAATCGCAGATCTAGAGAGTGTACAGAGATCCTTTACTGCACGTATAAGTTCTGTCAAGCACCTTAACTACTGGGAACGCTTGGAAGCACTTGACCTATACTCGTTGGAACGCAGGAGGGAGAGATATATCATAATCTACACTTGGAAAATCTTGGAAGGAATGGTCCCAAATCTGCACACAGAAATCACTCCCTACGAAAGTAAAAGACTGGGCAGGCGATGCAAAATGCCGCCAATAAAAAGTAGGGGCGCCATTGGTACACTAAGAGAAAACACCATAAGTGTCCGGGGCCCAAGACTGTTCAACAGCCTCCCATCAAGCATTAGGGGAATTGCAAATAAACCCCTGGCTGCCTTCAAGAGGGAGCTGGACAGATACCTAAAGTCAGTGCCGGATCAGCCGGGCTGTGGCTCGTACGTCGGACTGCGTGCGGCCAGCAGTAACAGCCTAGTTGATCAGGCCCTGATCCATCGGGAGGCCTGGTCATGGACCGGGCCGCGGGGGCGTTGATCCCCGGAATAACCTCCAGGTAACCTCCAGGTAACTGCAGAAGAGAGGAAACTACACTCTAAAAAACAGGGGAGACTAGTGTAGAAGATAGGACTCTCTTCTGCAGAAGACAAAGTATCACTGCAGAAGACAAACACTGTACTGCACAAAACAGAAAACTAAACATCACATTTCACCATCCTAAAAATAATAACATCAATAACAAACTTAGCAATATCTGTTAGAAACTGATGCCAAGAATTCTTCAAAACGAAATACATACACATGCGAGGCTGATCCTGGAGAATGCAGCTCCAGGGAGAGCCAGCACACAGGAAAACAAAGATGGCACTGGAGACACTACAGAGATTCACCAGCAGTCTGGCACCTCAGATGAGGGATAAACTTGTGAATTTTGGAAGAACGTGACTTCATATAAAGAACAAAAAGGCACAGTACCATAACTGAGCATTACACAGATAACCCGCACATAGGAGAGAGAGGAGCTTATAACGACGTTTCGGTCCAGCTTAGACCATTTACAAGTGATACTAACACGAGGTGAGGGGGAGAGGGATGGGAAAAAGACAGGAGGAAAGAAGGGTGGAGTAGTAGTGGTTCAGAAGCAAAATATAACGGGAAACATGACCACCACTCACTACGGGAAGACGGAGAGAGACGAAATATTTAGCATGGGAGAGAGAGTAGGATGAGGGGATATAGATGGAAATTGAGCACCCAGATCAATCACAAGAACATTTACCTGTTGTCTGCCTTTTAAGGTCACTCGAGAAGGAATTCGAGAACACAGAAGAAACTGGAAGATCATTTACAGGTTTAAAAGTAAACACGACAGGAATAAATCACAATTTAACCAACATCAGGTAACAAAAAGTTGAGCCACTCAAGAGCTGGAAGTCAGAACCCACAAACTCAACTATGTAAATACACACTGACTACAATACACTCCTTCCCCCCTTCCCTCGCTGCAAGAGAAAGAATATCCTGAAGGTAACCACCAATCAAAGACATTCCTGGAATCACGAATGTTTGCTTAAGGAAAAATGTAAGAAAAAAAATCATTGTTAAAATATTGTTTCAAGAAAAACGGGGAAGAGACAAGGCTCCTTGGTTGGATTTTAGAAGCTCACGTAATTGTACCTGTCAGCTTTGGTGTGCGTACTTAGTTGTGTTTATAGAAGTCGATTTGTGGCTTCTAGCTCGACCTTTTTACTGGTCATCGAGGTCCGATGATAACTACTCCTGGAAATGTGCTTGGAGGTTTAGTTTCGTCTACTTCGTTCCACTTACCACTCTGAGACTGAAAAAAAAGATCTCCCTAACGCCCCTCTGGCTCATCTGTATCTCCTGTATTCCTCTCTTTGTATCTCAGTATTTTGTATGTAAGGACCATGTTTTCGTAGATAATCTTCAGCTCCATATGCTTCATCAGCTAACATTTACTGGCTTATCATTGTCGCCTCGAAGTGGAAAGAATGAAGAACTGAAAAGGGGAAGAACATACAAATCATAGGAGTGCTTCCCCATAGAATGAAAAGAACGTGTCAAAACCTATGTACATTAATGTCGGTTCATCTGTCAAGAACACAATAAAGCAAACACAGTGAAATCCATGATTGTGAGAAGGTGGATATTGAGAACTTTCAAAACAAAGGGAGTCTGTCAGGCTTACATAGTCATTATACTCTGGCTGGTCTTCCACTTGTTACAGACAGTGATCCATTTTAAAACTGTTTCTCACCTTTCCTTCCTGCTCTCACGTAGTTGATAAAAGAGACGCTTGTGCAACATTTGGGTATCTTTATTCTGGAAGCGTTTCACTAACCAGTGGCTTCTTCAGTCCAGTGCAGAGAAAGGTGGAAGATGAGGAGGAGTTTAAGGTAAACAGTCCTCTCAGTTTCCAGGCTGTTAACCTATTTTGGGGGACCTTGTTCCCTGCCCTTTTGTGTATCAGTTAACTCTTTTGGGGATATAGTTCCTGAGCCTTTTGTGTTCCGTATGATATTGTGCTGTCCTCCACATGATGGATGTCTGGTACATAATAAACTAGCTTCTTCGATGTCAAAAATCTATCTCTATCCGTAATCCAGTTTTATGTTTGCCTCTCCTACTCTGTCTCTGTCTGTCTGTCTCTCTCTCTCTCTCTCTCTCTCTCTCTCTCTCTCTCTCTCTCTCTCTCTCTCTCTCTCTCTCTCTCTCTCTCTCTCTCTCTCTCTCTCTCTCTCTCTCCCTCCCTCCCTCCCTCCCTCCCTCCCTCCAGTGCCACTGCCATGAAGTATTCAAAGTTTAATACTGTGTGATTGCTGGCACCTAGTGGCGCTCAATATTACATTCTGTCTATGTCAGGCTCGTTTAGGGTGAAGTCAAAGTCAAGTATTGCCGGTTTTTCTTCTTTCATTCCTATTGGTTCCTTCATATGCTGGATATTGATTTTGGAATTGCTGACTTTGTGAGTTTTGCCTTCAATGTTGTTGGTTCTTCATGGATGTCATAGTTTTTTTTTCATATCAAGGTTCTTGTCCTTTCTGTTTTTTTCAAATGTGTTTATTGTTGCCGTGTTTTTTTTTCCGACGTATTTCGTCACGTAACCTGTTGTTTGGTTGGGGGTCGTATATCAGTGCTACTATTTTTGTCACGTCATTTGTATTGCTCCTGTTCTGGGGATCAACACCCCCGCAGCCCAGTCCTTGACCAGGCTTCCCGGTGGTTCAAGGCTTGATCAACCAGGCTGTTAATCTTCCTAGTGAAGAATTAGACACATGGGCAACAATTGGGTAACGTTATTGTGAAACGTTTCGCGACGCAGTGGCTTTGTTGATGTAATCAGTTCATCAATCTTGAAAAGAATGAAAAGATTGATGAACTGATTATATCGACTCCAGGCTGAGGGACTGATTTCCTCAAGCTCCTTACCTTCACCATTCTTTATATTGGAATGAGGAAGCCACTGTGTGGCGAAACGTTTCTTCAATAAAGATAGCCAAGTGCTGCACATGTGTCTATATTTTTTATTCTCTTTAGTCACCAGGTTTCTCAAAACCATAGTGGTATATCACTGTCCGAGACTCCTCCTCATTTGATTATAATTATTACCATAATTTTTAAAGGGGTGGAGTGGTAAGCCAGCGGAAGGCCTCGGTCAGATAATCAAAAGCTCCAGCTGTGGGTCATCATATGACTAAGACCCGCGCCAGGAAACACTTGTCCTGTTTCATAACAAACCTTACTAACCATCCTCTTTATGTTCCATGTCTTGGTGCTTCAAGGAGATGCTTGGTAAATTTCTACATTCATTGTTTGATAAACTGGGATGTCCGGGTTTCAAGAGGAAACTTATCCAGGTGCCAGATCAGCTAGGCTGTGATGGATACATAGTGCCAACACTGATCAAATAGTCGACAAGGAAATCTGGTTTTTAAACCGCGTTGAGAGGTTTTTAAGAACCCTGTACAGCGGTCTTAGTATGTTCGCCGGGACAAGACCGGCGTACCTACTACAAGCATGCCTGGTCTGAGACCGGGTCACTTGGAGATAAAAGGTGGTGGGGAAAAGGGTAGGAGAAAAGGTAGTGATAGAAAAGGTAAATTGTGGGGAGAGTGTGGGATCGAGGAAGGAAGGTGTTAATGGGTGTTGTAGGGGAGGTGTTAATGGGTGTAGTAGGGGTGGTGTTAATGGGTGTAGTAGGGGTGGTAATGGGTGTAGTAGGGGTGGTGTTAATGGGTGTGGTAGGGGTGGTGTTAATGGGTGTAGTAGGGGTGGTGTTAATGGGTGTGGTAGGGGAGGTGTTAATGGGTGTGGTAGGGGAGGTGTTAATGGGTGTAGTAGGGGTGGTGTTAATGGGTGTGGTAGGGGTGATGTTAATGGGTGTAGTAGGGGTGGTGTTAATGGGTGTGGTAGGGGAGGTGTTAATGGGTGTGGTAGGGGAGGTGTTAATGGGTGTAGTAGGGGTGGTGTTAATGGGTGTAGTAGGGGTGGTAATGGGTGTAGTAGGGGAGGTGGTAATGGGTGTAGTAGGGGTGGGGTTACTGGGTGTTGTAGTGGTGGTGTTAATGGGTGTGGTAGGGGAGGTGTTAATGGGTGTGGTAGGGGTGGTGTTAATGGGTGTAGTAGGGGTGGTGTTAATGGGTGTAGTAGGGGAGGTGTAAATGGGTGTAGTAGGGGAGGTGTTAATGGGTGTAGTAGGGGAGGTGTAAATGGGTGTAGTAGGGGAGGTGTAAATGGGTGTAGTAGGGGAGGTGTAAATGGGTGTAGTAGGGGAGGTGTAAATGGGTGTAGTAGGGGAGGTGTAAATGGGTGTAGTAGGGGAGGTGTAAATGGGTGTAGTAGGGGAGGTGTAAATGGGTGTAGTAGGGGAGGTGTAAATGGGTGTAGTAGGAGAGGTGTAAATGGGTGTAGTAGGGGAGGTGTAAATGGGTGTAGTAGGGGAGGTGTTAATGGGTGTAGTAGGGGAGGTGTAAATGGGTGTATTAGGGGAGGTGTAAATGTGTGTAGTAGGGGAGGTGTTAATGTGTGTAGTAGGGGAGGTGTTAATGTGTGTAGTAGGGGAGGTGTTAATGGGTGTAGTAGGGGAGGTGTTAATGGGTGTAGTAGGGGAGGTGGATGGTGAATGATTGAAGGGTAGGGTGGTGATAATTGAGGAAACTTGGGTAGGTGAAGTAGAGGGGTTGTGGTGAGGTTATGGGATGGTAAGAGAGGTTGTTCAAGATAAAAGGAAGATGGTAGAGAGTGGGTAGGAAAGAGGGAAGGCGGGTAAGAGTGTTATAGCTAGGGATAAAAGGCATAAAATAGTGACACTATGAAAAAATAAACAAATGCAGAATAATATGTTCCTTTATTGACTTCATTTCGCCCAGACGGATCTGCAAGTCCGTCTCAGATGTGACCTACCCAGCATTCCCCACCCGACTCTCCAACCTCTATATCTCATGTTTACCTGGAGAGGGTTTTGGGGGTCAATGCCCCCGCGGCCTGGTCTGAGACCAGACCTCATGGTGGATCAGGGTCTGATCAACGAGGCTGTTACTGCTGGCCGCATGCAAGCTGACGTACGAACCACAGCCCGGTTGGTCAGGTACCGACTTTAGATGGCTGTCCAGTGCCTTGAAGACAGCCAGGGGTCTATTGGTAATCCCCCTTATGTACACTGGGAGGCAGTTGAACAGTCTTGGGCCCCGGACACTTATTGTGTTGTCTCTCAATGTGGTATAAACCTTGATAATAGATACCGACAAGTTGGTTTAGAATGATACTTAAGTAAACACTAGGACATATTAGAAAACGTTTCGGTCCTGGCACCTTGATCAATGTCCCAGGGCCGAAACGTTTTCTAATAAATTTGTCCTAGCATTTGATTAAGTGTCTTTCAAAGCAATATACTCGTGTACTTTATACCCAGGTAGATCTGTTTATGACTTGATAAAGTCCACTGTGTGGGCGAAACGTTGTCAATAAAAGATCTCATTGTGCAGCATTTGTGTCTGTTTTTCCGAGTGTTATAGAAAAAGTGGTGCGAGACGTACAGGTGTGGATGTTCATACACTCGCCACCTGCGGTGCGGATGTTCATGCACTCGCCACCTGCGGTGTGGATGTTCATGCACTCGCCACCTGCGGTGTGGATGTTCATGCACTCGCCACCTGCGGTGTGGATGTTCATGCACTCGCCACCTGCGGTGTGGATGTTCATACACTCGCCACCTGCGGTGTGGATGTTCATACACTCGCCACCTGCGGTGTGGATGTTCATGCACTCGCCACCTGCGGTGTGGATGTTCATGCACTCGCCACCTGCGGTGCGGATGTTCATGCACTCGCCACCTGCGGTGTGGATGTTCATGCACTCGCCACCTGCGGTGTGGATGTTCATGCACTCGCCACCTGCGGTGTGGATGTTCATGCACTCGCCACCTGCGGTGCGAATGTTCATGCACTCGCCACCTGCGGTGCGGATGTTCATGCACTCGCCACCTGCGGTGTGGATGTTCATACACTCGCCACCTGCGGTGTGGATGTTCATACACTCGCCACCTGCGGTGTGGATGTTCATACACTCGCCACCTGCGGTGCGGATGTTCATACACTCGCCACCTGCAGTGTGGATGTTCATATACTCGCCACCTGCGGTGTGGATGTTCATACACTCGCCACCTGCGGTGTGGATGTTCATACACTCGCCACCTGCGGTGTGGATGTTCATGCACTCGCCACCTGCGGTGTGGATGTTCATACACTCGCCACCTGCGGTGTGGATGTTCATACACTCGCCACCTGCGGTGTGGATGTTCATACACTCGCCACCTGCGGTGTGGATGTTCATACACTCGCCACCTGCGGTGTGGATGTTCATACACTCGCCACCTGCGGTGTGGATGTTCATACACTCGCCACCTGCGGTGTGGATGTTCATGCACTCGCCACCTGCGGTGTGGATGTTCATACACTCGCCACCTGCGGTGTGGATGTTCATACACTCGCCACCTGCGGTGTGGATGTTCATACACTCGCCACCTGCGGTGTGGATGTTCATACACTCGCCACCTGCGGTGTGGATGTTCATGCACTCGCCACCTGCGGTGTGGATGTTCATACACTCGCCACCTGCGGTGTGGATGTTCATGCACTCGCCACCTGCGGTGTGGATGTTCATGCACTCGCCACCTGCGGTGTGGATGTTCATGCACTCGCCACCTGCGGTGTGGATGTTCATACACTCGCCACCTGCGGTGTGGATGTTCATGCACTCGCCACCTGCGGTGTGGATGTTCATACACTCGCCACCTGCGGTGTGGATGTTCATGCACTCGCCACCTGCGGTGTGGATGTTCATACACTCGCCACCTGCGGTGTGGATGTTCATGCACTCGCCACCTGCGGTGTGGATGTTCATACACTCGCCATCTGCGGTGCGGATGTTCATACACTCGCCACCTGCGGTGTGGATGTTCATACACTCGCCACCTGCGGTGTGGATGTTCATGCACTCGCCACCTGCGGTGTGGATGTTCATGCACTCGCCACCTGCGGTGTGGATGTTCATGCACTCGCCACCTGCGGTGTGGATGTTCATGCACTCGCCACCTGCGGTGTGGATGTTCATGCACTCGCCACCTGCGGTGTGGATGTTCATGCACTCGCCACCTGCGGTGTGGATGTTCATTCACTCGCCACCTGCGGTGTGCATGTTCATGCACTCGCCACCTGCGGTGTGGATGTTCATACACTCGCCACCTGCGGTGTGGATGTTCATGCACTCGCCATCTGCAGTGCGGATGTTCATGCACTCGCCACCTGCGGTGCGGATGTTCATGCACTCGCCACCTGCGGTGCGGATGTTCATGCACTCGCCACCTGCGGTGTGGATGTTCATGCACTCGCCACCTGCGGTGTGGATGTTCATACACTCGCCACCTGCGGTGCGGATGTTCATGCACTCGCCACCTGCAGTGTGGATGTTCATACACTCGCCACCTGCGGTGTGGATGTTCATGCACTCGCCACCTGCGGTGCGGATGTTCATGCACTCGCCACCTGCGGTGCGGATGTTCATACACTCGCCACCTGCGGTGCGGATGTTCATACACTCGCCACCTGCGGTGCGGATGTTCATACACTCGCCACCTGCGGTGCGGATGTTCATACACTCGCCACCTGCGGTGCGGATGTTCATACACTCGCCACCTGCGGTGTGGATGTTCATACACTCGCCACCTGCGGTGTGGATGTTCATGCACTCGCCACCTGCGGTGTGGATGTTCATACACTCGCCACCTGCGGTGTGGATGTTCATACACTCGCCACCTGCGGTGTGGATGTTCATACACTCGCCACCTGCGGTGTGGATGTTCATACACTCGCCACCTGCGGTGCGGATGTTCATACACTCGCCACCTGCGGTGTGGATGTTCATGCACTCGCCACCTGCGGTGTGGATGTTCATACACTCGCCACCTGCGGTGTGGATGTTCATGCACTCGCCACCTGCGGTGCGGATGTTCACCTCGCGGTGCGGATGTTCATACACTCGCCACCTGCGGTGCGGATGTTCATACACTCGCCACCTGCGGTGCGGATGTTCATACACTCGCCACCTGCGGTGCGGATGTTCATACACTCGCCACCTGCGGTGTGGATGTTCATGCACTCGCCACCTGCGGTGCGGATGTTCATACACTCGCCACCTGCGGTGCGGATGTTCATACACTCGCCACCTGCGGTGCGGATGTTCATACACTCGCCACCTGCGGTGCGGATGTTCATACACTCGCCACCTGCGGTGCGGATGTTCATACACTCGCCACCTGCGGTGCGGATGTTCATACACTCGCCACCTGCGGTGCGGATGTTCATACACTCGCCACCTGCGTGAACTAAACCATTGTGAAGTCAAACTCTTTACAAGTTTGTACTGTTATATTTTCTTTGTATGTTTGCAGGTAAATATCGCGAGGTGGGCAACACACACGTCCAGGGAAGAGGTTCTAACTCTCTATACTGGTTCATCTATGAGGTTTGTATATACAAAGCTTATTGCTAATAGGGTTATCGAAGCTTATTCCTAATTGAGTTATCGAAGCTTGCTAATAAGGTTATCGAAGCTTATTGCTAATAAGGTTATCGAAGCTTATTGCTAATAGGGTTATCGAAGCTTATTGCTAATAGGGTTATCGAAGCTTATTGCTAATAAGGTTATCGAAGCTTATTGCTAATAGGGTTATCGAAGCTTATTGCTAATAGGGTTATCGAAGCTTATTGCTAATAGGGTTATCGAAGGTTATTCCTAATAGGATTATCAAATCTTATTCCTTGGGTAACATTGAAAATGGGTTGAGTAGATACTTTTGTCAGTGGGTTTGGGTTTGAGAAGGACCTGCCTAGTATGGGGCAGTAGGCCTGCTGAATATTAAGACACATGTGCAGCAGTTGGTTATCTTTACTGATGAAATGTTTCACCTACACAGTAGGCTTCTTCAGTCAGATACACAGGGAACAATAGTAATGAAATAAAGATGATGTGGTCAGTCCCTCAGTCAGTCACAAGGTGGTCAGTCCCTCAGCCTGGAGAAGAGTTCAGTTCCATGGTCTGGAACAAGGTGGTCAGTCCCTCAGCCTGGAGAAGAGTTCAGTTCCATGATCTGGAACAAGGTGGTCAGTCCCTCAGCCTGGAGAAGAGTTCAGTTCCATGGTCTGGAACAAGGTGGTCAGTCCCTCAGCCTGGAGAAGAGTTCAGTTCCATGATCTGGAACAAGGTGGTCAGTCCCTCAGCCTGGAGAAGAGTTCAGTTCCATGGTCTGGAACAAGGTGGTCAGTCCCTCAGCCTGGAGAAGAGTTCAGCTCCATGGTCTGGAACAAGGTGGTCAGTCCCTCAGCCTGGAGAAGAGTGCAGTTCCATGGTCTGGAACAAGGTGGTCAGTCCCTCAGCTTGCAGAAGAGTTCAGTTCCATGGTCTGGAACAAGGTGGTCAGTCCCTCAGCCTGGAGAAGAGTTCAGTTCCATGATCTGGAACAAGGTGGTCAGTCCCTCAGCCTGGAGAAGAGTTCAGTTCCATGGTCTGGAACAAGGTGGTCAGTCCCTCAGCCTGCAGAAGAGTTCAGTTCCATGGTCTGGAACAAGGTGGTCAGTCCCTCAGCCTGGAGAAGAGTTCAGTTCCATGATATGGAACAAGGTGGTCAGTCCCTCAGCCTGGAGAAGAGTTCAGTTCCATGGTCTGGAACAAGGTGGTCAGTCCCTCAGCTTGGAGAAGAGTTCAGTTCCATGGTCTGGAACAAGGTGGTCAGTCCCTCAGCCTGGAGAAGAGTTCAGTTCCATGGTCTGGAACAAGGTAGTCAGTCCCTCAGCCTGGAGAAGAGTTCAGTTCCATGATCTGGAACAAGGTGGTCAGTCCCTCAGCCTGGAGAAGAGTTCAGTTCCATGGTCTGGAACAAGGTGGTCAGTCCCTCAGCCTGGAGAAGAGTTCAGTTCCATGGTCTGGAACAAGGTTGTCAGTCCCTCAGCCTGGAGAAGAGTTCAGTTCCATGGTCTGGAACAAGGTGGTCAGTCCCTCAGCCTGGAGAAGAGTTCAGTTCCATGATCTGGAACAAGGTGGTCAGTCCCTCAGCCTGGAGAAGAGTTCAGTTCCATGGTCTGGAACAAGGTGGTCAGTCCCTCAGCCTGGAGAAGAGTTCAGTTCCATGATCTGGAACAAGGTGGTCAGTCCCTCAGCCTGGTGAAGAGTTCAGTTCCATGGTCTGGAACAAGGTGGTCAGTCCCTCAGCCTGGAGAAGAGTGCAGTTCCATGGTCTGGAACAAGGTGGTCGGTCCCTCAGCCTGGAGAAGAGTTCAGTTCCATGGTCTGGAACAAGGTGGTCAGTCCCTCAGCCTGGAGAAGAGTTCAGTTCCATGATCTGGAACAAGGTGGTCAGTCCCTCAGCCTGCAGAAGAGTTCAGTTCCATGGTCTAGAACAAGGTGGTCAGTCCCTCAGCCTGGAGAAGAGTTCAGTTCCATGATATGGAACAAGGTGGTCAGTCCCTCAGCCTGGAGAAGAGTGCAGTTCCATGGTCTGGAACAAGGTGGTCAGTCCCTCAGCCTGGAGAAGAGTTCAGTTCCATGGTCTGGAACAAGGTGGTCAGTCCCTCAGCCTGGAGAAGAGTTCAGTTCCATGGTGTGGAACAAGGTGGTCAGTCCCTCAGCCTGCAGAAGAGTTCAGTTCCATGGTCTAGAACAAGGTGGTCAGTCCCTCAGCCTGGAGAAGAGTTCAGTTCCATGATATGGAACAAGGTGGTCAGTCCCTCAGCCTGGAGAAGAGTTCAGTTCCATGGTCTGGAACAAGGTGGTCAGTCCCTCAGCTTGGAGAAGAGTTCAGTTCCATGGTCTGGAACAAGGTGGTCAGTCCCTCAGCCTGGAGAAGAGTTCAGTTCCATGGTCTGGAACAAGGTAGTCAGTCCCTCAGCCTGGAGAAGAGTTCAGTTCCATGATCTGGAACAAGGTGGTCAGTCCCTCAGCCTGGAGAAGAGTTCAGTTCCATGGTCTGGAACAAGGTGGTCAGTCCCTCAGCCTGGAGAAGAGTTCAGTTCCATGGTCTGGAACAAGGTTGTCAGTCCCTCAGCCTGGAGAAGAGTTCAGTTCCATGGTCTGGAACAAGGTGGTCAGTCCCTCAGCCTGGAGAAGAGTTCAGTTCCATGATCTGGAACAAGGTGGTCAGTCCCTCAGCCTGGTGAAGAGTTCAGTTCCATGGTCTGGAACAAGGTGGTCAGTCCCTCAGCCTGGAGAAGAGCTCAGTTCCCTGATCTGGAACAAGGTGGTCAGTCCCTCAGCCTGGAGAAGAGTTCAGTTCCATGATCTGGAACAAGGTGGTCAGTCCCTCAGCCTGGAGAAGAGCTCAGTTCCATGATCTAGAACAAGGTGGTCAGTCCCTCAGCCTGGAGAAGAGTTCAGTTCCATGATCTGGAACAAGGTGGTCAGTCCCTCAGCCTGGAGAAGAGTTCAGTTCCAAGATCTGGAACAAGGTGGTCAGTCCCTCAGCCTGGAGAAGAGTTCAGTTCCATGATCTGGAACAAGGTGGTCAGTCCCTCAGCCTGGAGAAGAGTTCAGTTCCATGATCTGGAACAAGGTGGTCAGTCCCTCAGCCTGGAAAAGAGTTCAGTTCCATGGTCTGGAACAAGGTGGTCAGTCCCTCAGCCTGGAAAAGAGTTCAGTTCCATGGTCTGGAACAAGGTGGTCAGTCCCTCAGCCTGGAAAAGAGTTCAGTTCCATGGTCTGGAACGATATGAAGCTGAAGCATGAGAACGGAGTCTTAAATACTGGCGAAAACTGAAAAGAACCCATGTTGACTTAGTAACAGATACTTGTACAGGTCATGTTTTTTCCATAAAATTTGGGTGTCTCACCACTCTCGATGATTTCTGTTATGTGTGATGTTAGTGCCATTGGTGTGTAGGTTTTTGTCAGGGTTCTGCTGTCGCCTTTGTGCAGAGGAGCTGTGTCTGCTGTTTTTATGACTCGGTATTTCTCCCAGATCTAAACTCTTCCTTCAGAGTTTGCTGAGTACTCGTGATAATAGGCGTTTAGATTTATAAATAGCGAGTACCATGAATCTGGCTTTGGTGCCCATGAGTCTGGCCCTGGTGCCCATGAGTCTGGCCCTGGTGCCCGTGAGTCTGGTCCTGGTGCCCATGAGTCTGGCCCTGGTGCCCATGAGTCTGGCCCTGGTGCCCATGAGTCTAGCCCTGGTGCCCATGAGTCTGGCCCTAGTGCCCATGAGTCTGGCCCTGGTGCCCGTGAGTCTGGTCCTGGTGCCCATGAGTCTGGCCCTAGTGCCCGTGAGTCTGGTCCTGGTGCCCATGAGTCTGGCCCTAGTGCCCATGAGTCTGGCCCTGGTGCCCATGAGTCTGGCCCTAGTGCCCATGAGTCTGGCCCTGGTGCCCGTGAGTCTGGTCCTGGTGCCCATGAGTCTGGCCCTAGTGCCCATGAGTCTGGCCCTGGTGCCCGTGAGTCTGGCCCTGGTGCCCATGAGTCTGGCCCTGGTGCCCGTGAGTCTGGTCCTGGTGCCCATGAGTCTGGTCCTGGTGCCCATGAGTCTGGCCCTGGTGCCCGTGAGTCTGGTCCTGGTGCTCATGAGTCTGGCCCTGGTGCCCATGAGTCTGGCCCTTGTGCCCATGAGTCTGGCCCTGGTGCCCATGAGTCTGGCCCTGGTGCCCATGAGTCTGGCCCTAGTGCCCATGAGTCTGGCCCTGGTGCCCGTGAGTCTGGTCCTGGTGCCCATGAGTCTGGCCCTAGTGCCCATGAGTCTGGCCCTTGTGCCCATGAGTCTGGCCCTGGTGCCCATGAGTCTGGCCCTTGTGCCCATGAGTCTGGCCCTGGTGCCCATGAGTCTGGCCCTGGTGCCCATGAGTCTGGCCCTTGTGCCCATGAGTCTGGCCCTGATGCCCATGACCGGGTCTCCGAGAGTAAAACATAATCTTGGAATTCATCATCAAAGTATGTTCTTTAATTCCCTCTCCAGTTCTAGAGGACTTGTGTGCATGTCGAATATATGATGTGCTGAGTAGGCTGAAGTAATGAAAAAACTTTTTGGTTCTTATTGTTCAGTGGATCACCAGAGGCCTAGGTACTCCCTTACATTCTTCCCTCCTTACCAGAGGCCTAGGTGAGTCCCCTACATCCTTCCTTACCAGTGGCCTAGGTGACTCCCCTACATCCTTCCTTACCAGAGGCCTAGGTGACTCCCCTACATCCTTCCTTACCAGAGGCCTAGGTGACTCCCCTACATCCTTCCTTACCAGAGGCCTAGGTGACTCCCCTCCCCTTACATGACCCCTACATCCTTACCAGAGGCCTAGGTGACTCCCCTACATCCTTCCTTACCAGAGGCCTAGGTGACTCCCCTACATCCTTCCTTACCAGAGGCCTAGGTGACTCCCCTACATCCTTCCTTACCAGAGGCCTAGGTGACTCCCCTACATCCTTCCTTACCAGAGGCCTAGGTGACTCCCCTACATCCTTACTTACAGGTGACCCCTACATCCTTACCAGAGGCCTAGGTGACTCCCCTACATCCTTCCTTACCAGAGGCCTAGGTGACTCCCCTACATCCTTCCTTACCAGAGGCCTAGGTGACTCCCCTACATCCTTCCTTACCAGAGGCCTAGGTGACCCCTACATCCTTACCAGAGGCCTAGGTGACTCCCCTACATCCTTCCTTACCAGAGGCCTAGGTGACTCCCCTACATCCTTCCTTACCAGAGGCCCTTATCCTTCCTTACCAGAGGCCTAGGTGACTCCCCTACATCCTTCCTTACCAGAGGCCTAGGTGACTCCCCTGCATCCTTCCTTACCAGAGGCCTAGGTGACTCCCCTACATCCTTCCTTACCAGAGGCCTAGGTGACTTCCCTACATCCTTCCTTACCAGAGGCCTAGGTGACTCCCCTACATTCTTCCTTCCCTACCAGAGGCCTAGGTGACTCCCTTTTTATATTCTCTTACTCCCTTCTCACCAGAGGCCTATGACCCCCAATCCCATCCGTTCCTCCTCCTGGAGAAGGGACGGGTGCAAGGCGGTAAGGGAAGACAGATAGCGACGTCTTAACGAGTTAAATAGCTTCCTTATTTAAGTAAGGAGATTGAGAAAGAGGGGTGGAACAGGCAGGAAATAGTCAGCAAGAGGGTGGGAAAAGATGAGAGGAAATATTGAGGAAGAGAGATAACAGGGTTAAATGGCTGGAAGAGAGAAGATTAAATAAGTTTGGGAGAAGGTAGAAGGAAGGGAAAAGAAAATATTGTAGAGGAAGAATATAGGAGAGAGAGAGAGAGAGAGAGGGTGGTTAGAATGAAGGAAAGAAAGGGACATAAAAAAAGGAGAAGAGTTGAAGATGGGATTTGGGGCGAAGAGAAGGGGGTTGGAGAGGACGTTGGAGATGGAGGAAAGAGAAGAAATTGGAGAGGATGTTGGGGATGGAGGAAAGAGAAGAGGTTGGAGAGGATGTTGGGGATGGAGAAAAGAGAAGAGGTTGGAGAGGATGTTGGAGATGGAGGAAAGAGAAGGGGTTGGAGAGGATGTTGGAGATGGAGGAAAGAGAAGGGGTTGGAGAGGATGTTGGGGATGGAGATAAGAGAAAGGGTTGGAGAGGGTGTTGGGGGTGGAGGTAAGAGAAAGGGTTGCTGGTACCAAGACTGTTCAACAGCCTCACATCATACATAAAGGGAATTACCAATAGACCCCTGGTTGTCTTCAAGAGGGATCTCGATAGAGTTCTAAAGTCAGTAATTGACCCACCAGACTGTGGTTCGTACTTCGGGTTGCGTGTTGCTAGTAGTAACAGCCTAGTTGATCAGACCTGATCCTCTAGGAGGCCTGATCATAGACCGGGCCGGGGGGGAGGGGCAACGCTCCCGGAACACCCTCCAGGTAGACTCCAGGTAGGTGGGTAAGGAAAAGGGAGTTGGAGTGGAGGAGGGGTAGATGGTTGAGGGTAGGGATTGAGTAGATGGTGGAGGGGAGTGGCCCATGTTGGGGAGGGGAGGGATGGGGCGGGGATTAAGGGGGGAAGGAGAGGATGATCCTAAAGAAGCAATATCCAGAGACACTCGTCTGGTCCAACGTCAACACTGCCATCATCTCCTCTTCCTCCTCCTCTTTTTAGTTTTATTTTCCTCTTCCTCTTCCTCTTTTTAGTTTTATTTTCCTCTTCCTCCTCCTCTTTTTAGTTTTATTTTCCTCTTCCTCCTCCTCTTTTTAGTTTTCTTTTCCTCTTCCTCCTCCTCTTTTTAGTTTTATTTTCCTCTTCCTCCTCCTCTTTTTAGTTTTCTTTTCCTCTTCCTCCTCCTCTTTTTAGTTTTATTTTCCTCTTCCTCCTCCTCTTTTTAGTTTTATTTTCCTCTTCCTCCTCCTCTTTTTAGATTTCTTTTCCTCTTCTTCCTAATCCTCCTTTTTTTTTAGTTTTCTTTTCCTCTTCCTCCTCCTCTTTTTAGTTTTCTTTTCCTCTTCCTCCTCCTCTTTTTAGTTTTCTTTTCCTCTTCCTCCTCCTCTTTTTAGTTTTCTTTTCCTCTTCTTCCTAATCCTCCTTTTTTTTAGTTTTCTTTTCCTCTTCCTCCTCCTCTTTTTAGTTTTCTTTTCCTCTTCCTCCTCCTCTTTTTAGTTTTCTTTTCCTCTTCCTCCTCCTCTTTTTAGTTTTATTTTCCTCTTCCTCCTCCTCTTTTTAGATTTCTTTTCCTCTTCCTCCTAATCCTCCTTTTTTTTTAGTTTTCTTTTTCTCTTCCTCCTTCTCTTTTTAGATTCCTTTTCCTCTTCCTCCTCCTCTTTTTAGTTTTATTTTCCTCTTCCTCCTCCTCTTTTTAGATTTCTTTTCCTCTTCCTCCTAATCCTCCTTTTTTTCTAGTTTTCTTTTTCTCTTCCTCCTTCTCTTTTTAGATTCCTTTTCCTCTTCCTCGTCCTCTTTTCAGTTTCCTCTTTCTGTCTCCTGGCCTCAGTGTCGGGTTCTGGGAGCAGAAAATTTCTGGGAAGTCACCAAAGGTGAGGCAGGTGCCAGATCAACCAGGCTGTGATGGATATGTGGGGCAGTGGGCCACCAGCAACAACATCCTGGTTGACCAGGCAAGCACCAGACGAGCCTGGCCCATGGCCGGGCTCCAGGAGTAGAAAGACTCTCGGAACTCATCAAAGGTAAAAGCATGTCAATAACGAAGGTAAAGGGTATTGGTAATGAAGAATGGAAAGATAGATGGGAAGTGAGAGAGGAATAGATAGGAGGAAAGAGACAAGAATGTTTTACTTGGGGATGGGGAGGAAGGAGGATAAAGTGAGGAAGAGATGGAAGGGGAAATGGAGGGATAAATTTTAGCCTGGGGTTTTTGATGGGAAATCAGTGGTGCCGGGATATACAAAGTCCTTCTCCGATTTCTTTTAACAGAATGCTAACATACTGGAGTGAAGAACTAGACACTTTGTAAAGTAAAAGGACACAAGTGCAACTAATGTGACATTTTATTGTGGCAACGTTTCGCTCTCCAGAATAAAATGTCACATTAGTTGCACTTGTGTCCTTTTACTTTACATATTGTCGGTAATTCTACCAACTTTATTACAACTAGACACTTGTACAACATCTGGGTGTCTTTATTTTAGAAGATTCGCCGTCCAGTGGCTTTATCAGTACAAATTCAAGGACATAATGGGAAGATTGTAGAACTATATACAAAAGATGAGGTAGTCAGTCCCTCAGCCTTGGAGTTGGTGAATAGTTCTGTATTAATGTTGGTAGAATTACTGACAATATGTTAGATGAGAGGACACAGGTACAACTAATGTGACATTTTATTGTGAAAACGTTTCGCTCTCCAGGAGCTTGACAAAGCTCCTGGAGAGTGAAGAATATTGTAGTCTTGTTGTGTGAGAAGTGGTATAAATTACTGACAAGTTGAAGATTAAGACACATGTGCAACAGTTGGTCATCTTTATTGTTGAAACGTTTTACCTATACATTAGGCTTCTTCAGTCAAATACAGAGGGAGCAAGTGAAGTAGTGAAATAAGCATGATGTAATCAGTCCATCAACCTTGCAGAAAAAGTATTTGATGTGGTCAGTCCCTCAGCCTGGAGAAGAGTTCAGCTCCATGGTCTGGAACGACATATCGTTCCAGACCATGGAGTGTTGGTTTGGAAACAGAGTGGTCGATGAGTGGAACAGTCTACCTAGTAGGGTTATTGAAGCTAAAACCTTGGGTAGCTTCAAATTTAGGTTGGATAAATGCATGATTGAGAGGGGTTGGATTTGAGTGGGACTTGTACATAACTTTGTAGTGTTGTCAAGCTTGTTCCTTGGATAGCATTGAAAATGGGTTGGGCACGATTATAATGGTGACGGAGCCCAGCCTGTCCGTCTTCTCGTCCGCTAGGCCTGGTCGAGAGTGAGGGAGAGGCCTGGGACCTAGGTGCGTGGTCCAGACAGGGTCATATGACTGAAAAACATAAAAATGGAGAACCCACTTACCAATACGACGCCTCCAAAACAGTTCAACAGCTATTTTCTTTCTACCATCGCTTCTGTCGAATTCCTTAACACAGGAAACGTTAGGTGAATTAGAGGGAGGTAAGCCATTACCCTCCCTTAGTCGTCAGAATGACAGGGAGAAAGGAAGTGAGGGAGGGAAGTGTTTGACCAGGCCTGGCCTAAGACCGGGTTCCGGAAGCAGAAGAACTCTAGAGATCCATCAAAGGTGAAGGGTGTTAGGAAGGAAAGTAATTGGGAGGGAGGGTTGGAATAAATAGGGAGGGAAGCAGAGAAAGATTTGGGTGGGTAGGGAGCAGCACCACCACCCTTGCTCCCTCACTTGCTCCGCCAGCTGTCTAAATTATGACAGCATTCTTCATGTAAGAATGTCCGGAATTGACAAGAAAAATGGAACGACTGATAAATGAAATTGAAATCTCCCCCCCCCCCATTCTCTCTCTCTCTCTCTCTCTCTCTCTCTCTCTCTCTCTCTCTCTCTCTCTCTCTCTATCTATCTATCTCTCTCTCTCTCTCTCTCTCTCTCTCTCTCTCTCTCTCTCTCTCTCTCTCTCTCTCTCTCTCTCTCTCTCTCTCTCTCTCTCTCTCTCTCTCTCCTCTTTTTCTCTCTGTTGTAATTAACATTAACTTTGTTAATTATGATAGTTGGTACAAGTGTTGTAGAAATTGAGTTATTGCTACCTTTAACCGGTTTCAAGGGTTCTTCTAACCTCCAAGGCTTCTCTGTTTATTTAATGATCAATTCATTTCATGATCAACCAAGTGACGTTGGTGGGGATGATGTTGGCGAATATAATTAGGTGAAATAGCAAGAAACCTTTAAACACGTCTCAATGAACACATTAATGCATGTAGGAACAATAACGTGAACAACGCCTACGTACAACACCGGAATTCTGCCAGCCACCTGATGAAATTCAACGACGCCCAACAGGTTATACAAGAACCTAATTTCCGTAGAAGTAAATGCCTTGAATCATCATTAATCATTGTTTCTGACACTGTTAAACAGAATAAAGGCAACTGCATCATCTCTGATGTATTAGCAAGAATTCTCCTCAAAACAATAAACCCCGCCATCACATAGCTGCTGCTGCTGCTGCTGCTGCTACTACTACTACTACTACTACTACTACTACTACTACTACTACTACTACTACCACCACCACCACCACCACCACCACCACCACCACCACCACCACCACCACCACCACCACCACCACCACCACCACCACCACCACCACCACCACCACCACCACCACCACCACCGCCGCCGCCGCCGCCGCCGCCGCCGCCGCCACCACCACCACCACAGGTACTAAAACTACTGCTCCTACCACAAGTACTACTACTACTACCTACAGCGGGGGCACTTCCTGCCTGCCTCATGCCTCTCGCGCCTCTGCCTCCAGTAAGGGCGCTCCCTGTGATCGTATTTCCTTGGATCTCCTCCTCTTTTCAGCAACATTTACAAGCTCCTGATGATGTATTGATTACAACACTAAATGCCTAGATATTCAGTACCCCTGTCTGTGTGGAAAGAGTGGCCGAGGCTTCCACCTACATGCACTCGCCGACATACTCACACTTACCAACCTACACTCACCTACATACTCACATATACCAACGTACTCACACTCGCCTACATACTCACACTCGCCTACATACTCACATTTACCAACGTACTCACACTCGCCTGCATACTCACACTCGCCTACATACTCACATTTACCAACGTACTCACACTCGCCGACATACTCACACTCACGACGACTACTTTGCTATGCACGCCACTTAGCGTGGAGTGTGCTACAGCTCTACGTGGAACTCTCTTGAGTGATTCCAGGCGTTCGGGGTGTTGATCCCAAAATGGCAGGGAGGCCTCTGAGGGAGACTCGTGGAGAGAAGGGTGATGGGGGAGGGGGGATGGGAAAAAGAGGGACGGAGGGTAAAGGGATAATGTTTTAAATCCCATTATGGTTTTAGATGAGGTGAGGCGTTTAGTTTTTTTTTTTTTATGTTGTCTCCCAGCAGTATGCGTTGTTGTTTACAAGGTGATGGATAGCACATACACACACACACACTCACTCACTCCCTCACTCCCCTCTCACTCTCTCTCTCTCTCTGAGAAGTTGTGTTTCCTTCCTCATTTCTCACTTTCCCCAATTCTTCACTCTCCCTTCATTCCCCAGCTCCTCATTTCCCTTCATTCATCCATTCCAATCACTGCTGACTTCCCCCTCATTTCTCCCTTCCAATCACTGCTCACTTCCCCTCATTCCTCCCTTCCAATCACTGCTCACTTCCCCTCATTCCTTCCCTTCAATCATTCCTCGTTTCTCACTTCCCCTCATTCCTTCCCTTCAATCATTCCTCGTTTCTCACCCCCCCTCACATTTCTACTTCCCTCATTCGTCACTTCTCAGTCCTCCCCTCCCCTCATTCGTCACTTCCCCTCATTACTAGCCTCCCCACCCTCCCCCACCCGTCACTACCTATCACTTCCCCTCCCCTCCACAATCCGATCCTCAGTTGATTTAAAAAAATAAGTAACCCGTCACCCATAGCTCTTCCCCTCTGTTTAAATCGCATCTACCGGTTCTTAATGCAGCCGAGGGAAAGATGGGGATAAAAAAGAGAGAGGGAGAGAGAGAGAGAGAGAGAGAGAGAGCGTTCCACAAGGAAGCGTGCTGGGTCCATTGTTATGGAATGTCTACTTCAACGACCTTCTTCACCTCATCCCAGAATCACATGCATATGCAGACGACTGTACACTGACATTCACTTATCCAAGAGAAGAAATGCCAGCTGCTCTAAGCTACATCAATCACCAGCTGAGAGCTATATCAGCTTGGGGAAATAGATGGCAAGTAACATTTGCACCTGAGAAAACGCAAATGATGATCGTCTCTAGGCACCATGATGGTAATGCTGGTGCAGTAGTAAGGATGAATGGGAGGATGTTGGCACCTGGAGAAGAAGTTGATATCCTTGGGGTGAAATTTGACTCCAAACTAACCATGAAGAACCATGTTGTAAATCTTGCAAACAAGGCAGCCAGGAAGCTTACAGCACTTCGCCGTATCTCGCATCTGCTTGACAGTAGGGGTTGCAAGATTCTGTACGAGGCACAAGTACGCTCACACCTTGAGTATGCTCCACTTTCTTGGTTTGCCTGCCCCCCCTCTCATCTGCGACTGCTTGACAGAGTAGAAAACAGAGCAAGACGTCTCATCTCTCGCCTGGACCCATCCTGGATAGATCTGTCATTTCAGCAGAGCCTTCAACATAGGAGGGATGTGGGTGGCCTTACTGTTATGTACAAGGCCAATATTGTCAAAATACCACACTTGGATCCACTTCGAGGACAGCGTGAAACAAGCTTTCATGCCACAAGACGGGCAGAAAGCAGCAACTTCACTCTGGCTGTACCCTTCTCTAGAACATCACTCCATCTGAGATCATACATACCCAGGATGACTCGAGTATGGAACACATTCGTACAGCATAATGATGTCAACGAGATAAAGTCAGTTGATCAAATGAAAATGCTGGCCCACAGATGGCTCCAACTTCATCCTGTTCCCTACTTGTATGTCTCATAACAATAAAAATGCTTTCAAATGAGCTGATGTAGGTAACAGCTCTTAGCTTGCCAATAAAGTTAGGAATCCTTAACCTGTAATATAGCTGTCAATAAAGCTAGGGATCCTTAACCTTGTCAAACCCTGTGTAAAAAAGAGAGAGAGAGAGAGAGAGAGAGATAGAGAGAGAGCTGAAGTAGGTAACAGTTCTTAGCTTGTAAGTAAAGTTAGGAGCCTTAATCTAACTATGTAAAACCCTGTGTAAAAAAAGACGGAGAGTGTTGGCTGAGTGAGAGTAACAAGTGGGGTGACCCAGGGCAACACTGCGTCTGTCTTGCACTCAGCAGACGGAGGATCAAGCCTCCACCACGTTTTGTGCTGAATGACCCACATGGGTTTAGAGCTTAAAAATTATTATTATTAAAGGTAAAAGGGTTACGTTAGACTGGAAGCAGAGCACAGTGGGAGAACCTACAAACATGAAAGAGAGAACGGCTCTGGGGTCAACATCACACCGAACATATCGCCAGAGGCCAGAAGACACTTTATGAGAGTTTATCAAATCTCAGAATAGCTTTCAGAATTTAAGTTAAGAATCGTCTAGGAGTGTACACAAAGTATATCAGGTATTGACTGGGATATAAGGACCAGAACACAAGGTATATCAGGTAGACTGGAATATAAGAGCCAGATACTGTAAAGGGGAATTTTAGATGAAGATTAGAATCATAGATGAATAACAAGGATGTTAAGTATCTTTTCAATCTGAAAATGATAGGAAAGTGGAATAAATTGATCGTAGAAGTGATAAAGACAAAGTGTAAACACACTTAAAAATGAGTGTTTTTTGAAGTGTTTTTGTAGTGGTTTTTTTTTTTAAGTGTTCTTGCTTTTTGTAGTCTTCGAAGTGTTTTTGTAGTGATTCTAAAGTGTTTTTGTAGTATTTTCGAAGTGTTTTTGTAGGGTTTTTGTAATTTTTTTTGTAGTTTTTTGTAATTGTTTTGTAGTTGAGAGGCTGGTAGTGGCAGACAATGAAGTATGAGCGGTGGTGCCGTGAAAGAAGACTTGACCCCCGGAAACACAAATGGACGAGTACACTGAAGCAGAGATTCACAACTGGAGAACAAGCTCTCAGAATAACATGAAATATTGAGTGCATAAAGAGTGAGGCCTTGAGTGTGCATTTAGCGTAACATCGGTCAGCCAGAAATACATATTGATTTAAAAGCTTGTCTGGAGGTTGCCCTCTCACTCTTGCTTCATGTTCACTTATACACATTCATACACACTTGTACGGAATCATACACATTTATACACATTCATACACACTTAATTAGTCAATCATATACACTCATACATGCTAAAGGCCCTGGACGGCTTGTTATTCTTGAGAGAACGAGACAGATACAAGGCAATCCTGGCAACTCGTTTGCTTCCCATTGTGGAGAGAGACTCCTGATGGAGAAGGAATTTTCCAGCAGGACCTTGATCCCTCCTTCCTCTGTCTGTTTTTATCCTCTCATGGACTTTATTAAAAGGGTCAATGAGCTGGTATAGTTAACAGCTCTTAGCTTGTAAATAAAGCTAGGTACCTTAATCTAACGTTGTAAAATTCTGTGTAAAAAAAAAACGAAAATAGAAGAAGGTGCCTTTACGGGACTAGCGTTTTCCCATGAAAATAATAATAATTATGATATGTATTATCTTGCCATAAGATAAGTATGGGTTTCGCGCTCCCCCAGATTAAATAAAAAATAAAATAAAAATTGGGACAGTTAATGGTTTACAAAGTTCCATTTTGCACTCTTTAAGAACTCGTGAATAGTTCATCAGAGTTGAGGATTTATTTTGCTTTAATCGGTCAACCTCTTTGATTACCATATCCCTAGTGACTGTGATATTACGTAATTTATTTTCTTGATCCCGAATTCAGATTTCTAGTCTTATCATCGATGCCGGGATTGGGAGACTACGGTCTCCCATCTTCGCATCGGGCACACTCGTCTCACTCACGGGTATCTTGTGGAGAGGTGCCCACTTCCACTGCGTGAGAATTGTCAGCTTCCAATTTCGGTTTGCCATATTACCGGTCATTAAAACCAGGTGAGTACTGTGAGGTATCTGCTGGATGATTGTCAACTTGAGGTCTGCTCTTAAAACCAGGGAAGAAAGTCCAGGTTTATACCCAGTGGAACCGTTCAACGACCACCAGGGTGTAGTAGGAACTACACCCTGGGGGACAGGTCGACTGCCAGGGAGTCCAGTAGGAACTACACTCTGGAGGACAGGTCGACTGCCAGGGAGTCCAGTAGGAACTACACCCTGGGGGACAGGTCGACTGCCAGGGAGTCCAGTAGGAACTACACCCTGGGGGACAGGTCGACTGCCAGGGAGTCCAGTAGGAACTACACTCTGGGGGACAGGTCGACTGCCAGGGAGTCCAGTAGGAACTACACTCTGGGGGACAGGTCGACTGCCAAGGAGTCCAGTAGGAACTACACCCTGGGGGACAGGTCGACTGCCAGGGAGTCCAGTAGGAACTACACTCTGGGGGACAGGTCGACTGCCAGGGAGTCCAGTAGGAACTACACTCTGGGGGACAGGTCGACTGCCAAGGAGTCCAGTAGGAACTACACTCTGGGGGACAGGTCGACTGCCAAGGAGTCCAGTAGGAACTACACTCTGGGGGACAGGTCGACTGCCAAGGAGTCCAGTAGGAACTACACTCTGGGGGACAGGTCGACTGCCAAGGAGTCCAGTAGGAACTACACTCTGGGGGACAGGTCGACTGCCAAGGAGTCCAGTAGGAACTACACTCTGGGGGACAGGTCGACTGCCAAGGAGTCCAGTAGGAACTACACTCTGGGGGACAGGTCGACTGCCAAGGAGTCCGGTAGGAACTACACTCTGGGGGACAGGTCGACTGCCAAGGAGTCCAGTAGGAACTACACTCTGGGGGACAGGTCGATTGCCAGGGAGTCCAGTAGGAACTACACTCTGGGGGACAGGTCGACTGCCAAGGAGTCCAATAGGAACTACACTCTGGGGGACAGGTCGACTGCCAAGGAGTCCAGTAGGAACTACACTCTGGGGGACAGGTCGACTGCCAAGGAGTCCAGTAGGAACTACATCCTGGGGGACAGGTCGACTGCCAAGGAGTCCAGTAGGAACTACACTCTGGGGGACAGGTCGACTGCCAAGGAGTCCAGTAGGAACTACACCCTGGGGGACAGGTCGACTGCCAAGGAGTCCAGTAGGAACTACACTCTGGGGGACAGGTCGACTGCCAAGGAGTCCACTAGGAACTACACCCTGGGGGACAGGTCGACTGCCAAGGAGTCCAGTAGGAACTACACTCTGGGGGACAGGTCGACTGCCAGGGAGTCCAGTAGGAACTACACTCTGGGGGACAGGTCGACTGCCAGGGAGTCCAGTAGGAACTACACTCTGGGGGACAGGTCGACTGCCAAGGAGTCCAGTAGGAACTACACTCTGGGGGACAGGTCGACTGCCAAGGAGTCCAGTAGGAACTACACTCTGGGGGACAGGTCGACTGCCAAGGAGTCCAGTAGGAACTACACCCTGGGGGACAGGTCGACTGCCAAGGAGTCCAGTAGGAACTACACTCTGGGGGACAGGTCGACTGCCAAGGAGTCCACTAGGAACTACACCCTGGGGGACAGGTCGACTGCCAAGGAGTCCAGTAGGAACTACACTCTGGGGGACAGGTCGACTGGCAAGGAGTCCAGTAGGAACTACACCCTGGGGGACAGGTCGACTGCCAAGGAGTCCAGTAGGAACTACACTCTGGGGGACAGGTCGACTGCCAAGGAGTCCAGTAGGAACTACACTCTGGGGGACAGGTCGACTGCCAGGGAGTCCAGTAGGAACCACACCCTGGGAGACAGGTCGACGGCCAGGGAGTCCAGTAGGAACCACACCCTGGGAGACAGGTCGACGGCCAGGGAGTCCAGTAGGAACCACACCCTGGGAGACAGGTCGACGGCCAGGGAGTCCAGTAGGAACCACACCCTGGGAGACAGGTCGACGGCCAGGGAGTCCAGTAGGAACCACACCCTGGGAGACAGGTCGACGGTCAGGGAGTCCAGTAGGAACCACACCCTGGGAGACAGGTCGACGGCCAGGGAGTCCAGTAGGAACCACACCCTGGGAGACAGGTCGACGGTCAGGGAGTCCAGTAGGAACCACACCCTGGGAGACAGGTGGACGGCCAGGGAGTCCAGTAGGAACCACACCCTGGGAGACAGGTCGACGGCCAGGGAGTCCAGTAGGAACCACACCCTGGGAGACAGGTCGACGGCCAGGGAGTCCAGTAGGAACCACACCCTGGGAGACAGGTCGACGGCCAGAGAGTCCAGTAGGAACCACACCCTGGGAGACAGGTCGAACACAACTCACTACAGTGACCGTAACAATAAACAACAACAAATTCATATTAATTTATTTATTTAACGTTTTGCAAAACTTTGGGAAATAAATCTTCGAGTGGTGGAAGTGAGTGTATTATGATGGTGTCATTGTCAAGGATGGAAAAGCAGAAGGCACTCTCCCCACCCTCCAGCTGCTACTGCTGGTACGAAAACAGGGAGTGGGGGAGGGAGGATATACCATATTGGAGAAAATGGCATGGGCCGACCAGGCTGGATATTTACGGATACTGAGAATGGCCGGATACGCGTTGCCAAACTTGGACAGCTGAGCCGGTAAACACAATTACATCCGGATTATCTGAATTATTGTCTCTGGTGATAATAATTCTGCCGCTGAGGGATGAATTATAGGGATGATTTGTTTAAGAGAGGGAGGGGAGAAGAGGGGAGAAATGAAAGGGGAAGAGAGGAGAGTAGAGGGAATTAAAGGGATAGAAGCTTGTCTGATTCTTGCCTGGTCACCCAGGCTGTTGCTGCTAGTGGCTCGCTGGTATACATATCCATCTCAGCCTGGTTGTGAGGGAGAACTGAGAGGGTGGAATGAGGGAGGGAAGCGAGGGGGAAAGTTAGAGAAAGAGAAAGCTACAGAAGAAAGGGAGGGGAAAAGTAAGAGGGAGAGAAAGCTGCAGAAGAAAGGGAGGGGAAAAGTAAGAGGGAGAGAAAGCTGCAGAAGAAAGGGAGGGGAAAAGTAAGAGGGAGAGAAAGCTACAGAAGAAAGGGAGGGGAAAAGTAAGAGGGAGAGAAAGCTCCAGAAGAAAGGGAGGGGAAAAGTAAGAGGGAGAGAAAGCTCCAGAAGAAAGGGAGGGGAAAAGTAACAGGGAGAGAAAGCTCCAGAAGAAAGGGAGGGGAAAAGTAACAGGGAGAGAAAGCTACAGAAGAAAGGGAGGGGAAGATTAAAGAGATGGACAGTTGACATTAAAACATAAAATAAACAGAACAGGTAAAAATTATGGGCTGGGAAGGAAAGATAGGAAAGGAAGAATAGCGATGGGAGAGGCGAGGAAGAGAACCCGGGGGAGAGGCGAGGGGTATGGAAGGGAAGTGGAAGAGAAATTTTATGGTGTAAATGAATGACCTCCCAAATTATGATCATTACTACCTTACCCACCATCCTGCCACACTGATACTGACTGATATCTTTATTGATACTGTGAGTGAGAGAGAGAGAGAGGTGAGATATTTCACTATCCTGCCACACTGATACTGTGAGTGAGAGAGAGAGAGAGGTGAGATATTTCACTATCCTGCCACATTGATACTGTGAGTGAGAGAGAGAGAGAGGTGAGATATTTCACTATCCTGCCACACTGATACTGTGAGTGAGAGAGAGAGAGAGGTGAGATATTTCACTATCCTGCCACATTGATACTGTGAGTGAGAGAGAGAGAGAGGTGAGATATTTCACCATCCTGCCACACTGATACTGTGAGTGAGAGAGAGAGAGAGAGAGGTGAGATATTTCACTATCCTGCCACACTGATACTGTGAGTGAGAGAGAGAGAGGTGAGATATTTCACTATCCTGCCACACTGATACTGTGAGTGAGAGAGAGAGAGGTGAGATATTTCACTATCCTGCCACACTGATACTGTGAGTGAGAGAGAGAGAGGTGAGATATTTCACTATCCTGCCACACTGATACTGTGAGTGAGAGAGAGAGAGGTGAGATATTTCACTATCCTGCCACACTGATACTGTGAGTGAGAGAGAGAGGTGAGATATTTCACTATCCTGCCACATTGATACTGTGAGTGAGAGAGAGAGAGGTGAGATATTTCACCATCCTGCCACACTGATACTGTGAGTGAGAGAGAGAGAGAGAGAGGTGAGATATTTCACCATCCTGCCACATTGATACTGTGAGTGAGAGAGAGAGAGAGAGAGAGAGAGAGAGAGAGAGGTGAGATATTTCACTATCCTGCCACACTGATACCAACTGATATCTTTATTGATACTGTGAGTGAGAGAGAGAGACAGACAAGAGATAGAGAGAGAAACAGAGACAAGAGAGAGACAGACAGACAGACAAGAGAGAGAGAGATAGAGACAGAGAGAGACGAGAGAGAAATACAGCCTTCATTATTGTCTGTCTATATTAATTGTTTTTCTGTGCACAGATTAATTATACAGGCTAAGAGCTGTTATCCTGCCTCAGCTAATTTGAGAGCTCATCTGTAAAGTATTCTGCCAACCCCAGGGTGCCACCCACAACACTCAACTAACATCCAGGCACCTACTTACTGTTAGGTGAACAGGGGCACCAGGTGTTAGGAAACTGCCGTATGGTTGTAGACTTACTGAAC
>NC_091370.1:15398365-15490865 GCF_038502225.1 Cherax quadricarinatus
TAAATTCTATTATTATTAATGACCCTCGTGTAGTCGATAGGCTTGAAATCTAAATATTAATGCGAATATTACCACCATGAGAGAGAAATCAGACACCTTTTATCAGTTACATATACCTGGAGGTTATTCCGGGGATCAACGCCCCCGCGGCCCGGTCCATGACCAGGCCTCCCGATGGATCAGGGCCTGATCAACTAGGCTGTTACTGCTGGCCGCACGCAGTCCAACGTACGAGCCACAGCCCGGCTGATCCGGCACTGACTTTAGGTATCTGTCCAGCTCTCTCTTGAAGGCAGCCAGGGGTTTATTGGCAATTCCCCTAATGCTAAGTACGAAGGACAGACTAAGTACACGTACAATCATATCTACATATTCCTGCATATACGATCAAATATACATTGCAAGTTTGTACGTTCTTAGAAACTGGCCGTCGTTAGATCTATTTTTTTTTTACTCAATACTATTGCCTTTTCGCACCGAAGTAGTGTGACTGGACAAAGAAGAAAGCACTTTAATTGTCACTCCTTTAATCACTGCCTTGCCGGAAGAGCGTCGACAGGTGACCATCCAAAACGCAACATCCCATCCCTTTTTTCGGAGTGCAGGACTCAAGTCTGGCTAACAGGTTTTCCTTCCTTACACTCCAACAGCACGTCAGATCAATAAAACAACTTACCTCCACTCCTGTCTAACACGCTTACACAAGCTTGTTGGATGTCCAAGACCCTAGCACTCAAAACTTCCTTTATCCTCTCCCTCCAACCTTCATAGGACGGCCCCTACTTCTTCCCTCCACCCCAGATTTATGTACCCTCCTATTTATCATATTTTTCCCCCATCGTCTCTAAATGTCCAACCCGCCTCAGCAACCCCTCCTCAGCAACCCCTCCTCAGCTCTCTGAATAATAGTTTTGGTTGCCCCACACCTAATCTCAACCAAACTTCGAATTCTCTGCATAATATTTGCATCACACATTGGCCTCAAACATGACGTTTTCAGTGCCGCCAACCTCCTTCCCCTCGCTGCAACGTTCAAAACCCATGCTTCACACCCACACGACAGTGTTGGTATATCACTTAGCTTTGATACATTCTCTTCTTTTGTCTCCATGAACTTCCATCTATTTGGTACCAGATTAACCAGGCTGTGATGGATATGTGGGGCTGCGGACCACCAGCAGCAATAGCCTGGTTGATCAGGCAAGCACCAGACGAGCCTGGTCTATGGCCGGACTCCAGAAGTAGAAAAACTCTGAGAACTTATCAAAGGTAAGGTATATGGATACGTAAGAAAGGAGGAACACTGCAATAGGCCTACTGGCCCATACTGGGCAAGTCCACAAATCCAACCCATAAAGGACTAGTACTGCTTCTTGTAATCCACTTGGAGAGAGGTGGAGTTCCTCTCTAGGAGTTGGAAGTTTGATATGTTTATGTCTCGTGTCGGTGACTGAAATGTCTTACATAATCTAGAAAGACGTTCAGCAGGCAAGCATTGTCTAAAAATTTTAAGGTCACTTGTAAGCATTGAGGTTTTTATAAGACTTCTACTGCACGTTGCTTACAAGGTGTGTAAGAAAAAGAAGTACCCTATCGTCTCTCTCTCTCTCTCTCTCTCTCTCTCTCTCTCTCTCTCTCTCTCTCTCTCTCTCTCTCCTGGAACTACCTCACGCTGATATTTATGAATGTTTCCTAGTTATCATAATCGTTCTCCTCATCCTATTACATTACGTCGTATTACAACCTCACGCTGTGACTTATGGCCACCTTATTCTTATTTATGCTTCACTCTTTCACTTATTCTGCCCCATTTCGCCAGTTAATGCCAACGATTTGCGATGGTACCTATTTGTATGATTCTTCCAATTTTTTAAGTAAGGATTATGTACCAAGAGTTGGTTGGGTAGTAGTTCCATAATCCTATTCCATAATCCCTTAAGGATTATGGAATAGGTTCATGGATAGTGGAAAAGGTTCTTATATGTTGGAAGAGGTTAATATGTGGTGAGATACATTGATACATGTAGGAATTGCTTGATAGACGGAGGAAGAGGATGATACCTGGAGTCTACTTGGAGGGTATTCCAGGGATCAACGCCCCCGCGGCCCGTCCATGACCAGGCCTCCTGGTGGATCAGGGCCTGATCAACGAGGCTGTTACTGCTGGCCGCACGTAGTCCAATGTACGAACCACAGCCCGGCTGATCCGGCACTGACTTTAGGTATCTGTCCAGCTCCCTCTTGAAGACAACCAGGGGTCTTTTGGTAATACCCTTTATGGCTGGTGGGAGGCTGTTGAACAGTCTTGGGACCCACATGGAAACAGAAACTCAAGTTATAATTAGTCTGTATGTTTCGAAGAGGATCCCAGAAGGGGATCGAAATAGACAAAACAATTAATCTTTTGAGTTTCTGTCTCCGTGGAACAAGACACAAATAACCCGAACATAGGAGAGTGGAGCTTAAGACAGCGTCTCGGTGTCAGAAAATAGGGATGTTTGGATATATTCCACAGGTTGGTTGATGTAGTGAAGTTGAAAGGTAGACTGGTAAGACAAGTGTTGAGTCGATACATAAAACTCGAAGTAGGTTGGAGTGGTCCCAGTAAAGTCGTATAGAGACCTAATCGTTACGTAGTCTCAGTAGAGTCGTGGAGTACTTCTAATGGTCATGTAGTGTAAGTAGAATCCTTAAGACTTAGCAGTCTCAGTAGAGTTGTATAGAGGCCTGATAGTTCTGTAGTGTCATTAAAATTGACCTAATGGTTTTGTATTTTCGGTAGAGTCGTAAGAGACCTGATGATTATGTAGTGTCAGTAAAGCTGTGTAAACTCCCATCAAAGCGAGGCTGGCATCCTGGCTAGTCTGTGAAGGCTCGTCTTCTCATGGTATTCCTTCACGGGTAATGATCATTGTTAAAGAACTTGATGTCTTTCCCTCCCCCCCCCCCTCTCTCTCTCTCTCTCTCTCTCTCTCTCTCTCTCTCTCTCTCTCTCTCTCTCTCTCTCTCTCTCTCTCTCATTCAGTCCTTAACTTTGCAGCTATCATCTGAAGCATTGCCACAGCATTCTCAAAAGATAGCCTCAGTATACATTGATAAATCATAATGTGTTGATGTTATGTACTTGTAAACGGATTGGTATTGTTTCTAATATTTGCTTGCTTCAAGAAGCAATAGTCTGGCTGATCAGGCATCCACCAGAATTATTATTATTATTATTATTATAGGTAAGTGCTAAATCTGTAGTGATCATAGAGCGTCTGGGGAATGGGAGATAATCAGGTTAGATGCAAAGGGAAGAGTGGCCCTTTATCAGCAACAAGGCGCCTCCCTTGAAGGGACAAACTATTCATGAATAGCTGTATCTGTTGCTCTCCTCCTCCCCTTTCCTGTACCGCTATCACAACTTTCGCCTTTACTACCGGGCACCCCATATATAATACATTGTCAGAGATAGAGAGCGTGACTAAATGAGTCCGGGGGTTCATCTGGTGGTCATAAGGTTTGCAGTGGATGCCTGTGTGGTGACGGTGCCCAAGTTCCCCCTCTCTACCTGCATTACCATACGCAAATATTGACCTTCCATTAAATGCTTACACCCAGCTTGTTCCTGGCTTCAACCTGTGTTTAGGCGGAGCCACCCTGCCGAATCTGTTTGGCTTGCTTCTTTGTGTTGCTCTTGATTTATTTATGCGCACCTCATCATTTTTCCGGGGTGTTCTTGACGTTTTTGTGTGATTTATAGTTGTAGATTAACTTTTTTTTCTGGGTTCTGTTCTCTAGGCTTTGATCAAATGTCCTGTTTGCCCCAAGAATCCCAACTAATGTTTATTTTATCTTTACCATTTGTGTGTTACAACACGGTAGTTTGTCAGCTGTTTGTGTTGTTTAGGGAATATTTACATTACTGTAACAGTGACAGCTCTAGAAGCAAGTGCCCCAGCATTAATAACACCAATAAATGCAACAGCAATACCACCAGTTACAGCGATATTAGCAACACGAGTATCAACAACTTGAGTAAAAGTATCAGCAACACTAGAAGCAACAATAGCACTCTTAAATACTGTTAGATATAAACTTCACAGTTTTGTCAAAGAAAAAAGCAATAAATTATATTTATGGTGACGTCGGCAGTGGAATTTCTCCAAGAAACCAAATGTATTGCCTGACATTTTGTATACCCATAAAGAAATATTTCCAATTCTAGGGGGTAAGTATCGCCGACAATCCATTTACCACGCTAGATTAACCTCACAAACCTGCCGCCAAGGAGTCAGCCAGTTGTCCACGAAGGAAGTCTGTGCTGCGGAGGCTCTCCTGGGAATAATAATGTTGGTAGGACCACCAGGGGCGTGTCAAACGAGCTTGGGCGCACGGTTAGAGGAGTCGTTAACGTACAGGTCTCTCACTCCAGAGTTCAGTTCTCGCTGAGGAGGCAGTGTTTCTAATACAGTTAACGCAAACTTTCCTTCAAACAGGCGGCAAATTGTCCACGCGAAGAAAATCTGTACTGCGGAGGCTGCACTGGGAATAATAATGACGGTGGGAGTGGAGACCATTAGGCTGTGACGCACTTTTGGTACTCAAGTATTATAGTGGAGGCCACAAGCTGTAATGTTCCAGCCATCTGCTAGTCTCTCTCTCTCTCTCTCTCTCTCTCTCTCTCTCTCTCTCTCTCTCTCTCTCTCTCTCTCTCTCTCTCTCTCTCTCCCACCCACACCATAGGTTTCATACCCACCCTCTCCCTCTCTTTCTCTCCTTTATGGGCTGCCGGCCCTACATGGCACCGCATAGAAATTCACTGTTTAAAGTATTATTACCGAATTTCAATTTGCTTCAACTTGTAAGAAAATGGGGAAATGATTTCGTGTTGAGGAGCGTCTTGGGAACCAGTGCACATGGGTTTCATTGTAGAGAACTTGTATAAAACTTGTACAAGACTTGTACAAGGTTTGTATTAGACTTGTGTAAGACTTGCATTAGACTTGTACAAGACTTATACAAGACTTTAAATCCTGTAGTTTCTGAAAGTTATATTCTTATTGGTATTGATCCTATTCTTAGCCTTAGTCTTTCATTATTTTAACATTCTTAAGAATAAGGTGCGCGATTTTTTTGTAACTTGTAATGTATTTCAAAATTTCAGTTTGAATCTCTACCAATAATGGAGAGAAATATCGTAGTCAGCAGGATTCGAACCCACGTTGGTGACTACCCACGGGCTTGCAGTCAAGCAGGCTGTCTAAAGTTATATGGGCATCTGTAGGTGAGTGGGTTAAGGCGTCATGTTGAGAGCTAAGCCACACTCGTGGGCAGCCACCAACGTGGGTTCGTTTCCTGCTTGCTGCGATATTTCTTTGTATAATAATGTAAAATGAATTAGTGGCAATGATGATCCAACATGTAGCTGAGAAAAAAAATGTGTGTCAACTTAGGCGAGAGAAATGCATCATAATCTACATCTGGAAAATCCTAGAGGGACTGGTCTCAAATCTGCACACAGAAATTACTCCCTACGAAAGCAAAAGACTAGGCAGACGGTGCAGCGTACCCCCAATGAAAAGGTAGGGGTGCCATGAGTATACTGAGAGAAATCACAGTGAGTGTCCGGAGTCCAATGCTGTTCAAAAGCCTCCCACCAGGCATAAAGGGTATTACCATAGACCCCTGGTTGTCTTCAAGAGGGAGCTGGACAGATACTTAATAAGTCAGTACCTCGTCAGCCGGGCTGTGGTCCGTACGTTGGACTACGTGCAGCTAGCAGTAACAGCCTGTTTGATCAGGCCCTGATCCACCAGGAGGTCAAATTAAGTACTGGGCCGTGGGGGTATTGACCCCCGGAACACTCTCCCGGTAAACTCCAGGTAGACTCGCTCTCTCCACTGGAGAACTTTTCCAGTACTCCTGCCGCCTTAACTAACTTTAAGATCAAATGTTTGAACACAACAACCAGACTGTGATGGATATGTGGGGCAGTGGGCCACTAGCAGCAACAGCTTGGTTGGCAAACACCAGACGGGAGTAGAAAAACGCTGGGTACTCATCAAAGGTACATCAAAGCTATTGCTAATTCTTTGTGAATCATTTGGCTGCGTATTTTCTCCCTCCTTGTTCTGGCATACGACCCTGTACTGTATTAGTCACCTAGCTTTCAACTGTTTGTTTTTCCGGGGGTTGAATCGTAGCTCCTGGTCCAGCGCCTTCTGTGCTAGTGTTAAGGGAATCGATAGAAGTGATGGTAGAAAGGAAACAGATATTAACTGTTACAGAGGCGTTATACTGGTAATCATTGATGGAATGATGGTAGTAGGAAAACACTGGTGACTTGAGTCAACGGCTATACCACGTTGAACGCAGCTCTTCTCACCCGATCAGCGAAGTTAAGCAACATTGGGTTTGGTTAGTACTTGGATGGGTGACTCTTCGTTATGGAGGCATATATGCGGTAAGCGTTGACAGCCCAGCCTGTCTTCGCCTGCCCCGCACCTAAGCCTAGTCGAGTTTTGAGAGGGACGCCTGCGGCCTAGCTGGCTGGTTCAAACGGGGAGTCATGTGCTGTCGGGCTAGCAAAGGAACCTGCCTATAATGTTGCTAGTAAATATATAAGTATTACACTCTTGACAGAGGAACCCAGCCTGTCCACGTCTGCTAGGTCTGATCGAGTCTGAGAGGCGACCTACTCGTGTAGTTCAAAGTGGGGGGGTCACGTGACTAGGCTTGACCAGGGAGCCTGCCTATAAAATGCAGCTATAAAGATATACAAGTATTACATTGTTAACACTAGCAGCTAGCTTTACAAGTTCTTGTCTTCGTAGGCCCTATCTTGTCTGTATGTGTATTCACCAATTTGTGGTTACAGGGTTCAATTCTCAGCTCCTGGTTGCCTCCTAATCTTCACTTGACTGATGAAGGTGTTTCCTACCTGGTCCTGCTCTATGATATCTAATTTTTCACTCTACAGCGTTTCATTTCACTTTCTCTTCGTCCAGTTTGGTCCAATTTTTTAATAATATTTTTTACTCTCCTTACAGAGAGAAAAAGAGAGAGGAGAGAGAGATTTGGGAGGATGAGAGGGGGGTATGGAGACAGAGAGAGGGGAAATGACCAGTCGGTTAGATCCAATGAGGGAAAGACAATCGGGAAAGCCATTACAAGTGAGGGGAGAGAGGCAAGGGGAGACGAGGGGAGAAGCTCGTTAACAATTTAGCCAAAGGAGTTTTATGCTGTCTAGTTTTTATCTAACACCACCGTGATAAAATGTGGGGGAGGGGAGAGTACTTGGTGGGGGTGGTACTTTGATGGGGAGGGGGAAAACTTGGTGGAGGTGATACTTTCATGGGGAAAGGGAGAGTACTTGGTGGGGGTGGAGTTTGCTAATTTTAATGAGGGGTGAGGAAGATTTGTTGGGTGGTAGTGTAGTGATGTGTTGATGGGTAGTGACGCTTCTTTCCATGGCTGAGAATAGATTTGTTGAAAATTCATTCTCTCTCTCTCTCTCTCTCTCTCTCTCCCTCTCTCTCTCTCTCTCTCTCTCTCTCTCCCTCCCATCCCTTGTCTTGATCTCTCCCTCCTTCCCTTCACCCTTGCTTCCTCTCCCTCTCCCTTAATCCATCCTGGGAGGGCTGGTAAAACAGTCACATTTCCAGTGTTCAATTGTGTTGTATTGATCACTGTTCAGTTGTATTAGGCACTGCACCCGCAGTGCTGACAGTGATGCACCATCTTCACTAAACTGGGCGAAACCTCGCCATTAAAGACCGTGTGGGCGATATATCAGTAAAGATCACTGTGTGCCTGAATAAAGTCGTGTGTGAGCCCCTCCCTTCTGGAAAAAAATGTGCACATGTATTGTTATTTGTAACTGGTTCCTGTGTCTATTCTCTTCCATTCCCAGTTCCATCATCATCGTCGTATCGGAGCCCCATTAATTTTTATTTTGATGAGTAAGACACAGGTTCAGCACAACAGGTTTCGTATGTTATATAAATGTTATTTATTTCGTTGTTTGCGTCATTGCTAGAGCTTCTTCTTGTCTTTCTGTCTGTAGTTTTATCCTCGCTTCTTACTCATGTATGTTCCACTCGGATTTTCTCTCATCCATTCCGTATTCCACTTGTTTACTTTCCTCACCCGAGTCTCTTCCTTCTCTCATCTTCCGTCTGTTCCCTTCTCTTACTTCCCTCACTTACCTCTTCCACTCTTCCCTCTCCCTCGCCTCCCCCTCCCACTCCACTCTTCCCTCTCTTCCTCCCACTCCAGCAGTGATCGATGAACAACATTTCAGTTCTGTGCTGACACAGCCTCACACAACACACCCAAAAGTGTTTTATGCATTTTTTTTAGACTGGTGAATTGTCAAAACCAGTCCGTGTTCAAGAGACTTGAATTTAACTGGTATTAAATGTGTCAGTGCGTGCACATATGTATTTGTGCGTGCACATTATATATATATATATATATATATATATATATATATATATATATATATATATATATATATATATATATATATATATATATATATATATACTGTGCGTGCACAAATATGTACATATGTGCACGCACTGACACATTTAATACAGTTAAATTCAAGTCTCTTGAACACGGACTGGTTTTGACAAACGGCTCCAGAGAAGCCTTGAGTTTTCCTGAGGTACGTTTATTATGTATATATATATATATATATATATATATATATATATATATATATATATATATATATATATATATATACATATATACATATATATATATATATATATATATATATATATATATATATATATATATATATATGTGTGTGTGTGTGTGTGTGTGTAAAATGTATGTCGTGCCTAATAAGTTGATTCGTCCAGTATTTGGCAAGGATCCACCTATATCTGTATGCATGTGGTTGTGTATGTCTGTATAACTGTATATATACACCATGTATTTTCAGCCGTATACGTGTTTTTGTATATGTAAGTTTTTAAGAACGTACAAACTTGCAATGTATATTTGATCGTATATGCAGGAATATGTAGATATGATTGTACGTGTACTTAGTCTGTCCTTCGTACTTAGCAAGAAATAAATAAGTATTACAATAATTCATGTGGTGGGTTGTAAGTATTAACTTTAGAAAGATGTACACCTGTAGTAAGACTTCCTGGAACTGAATTATAGTACTTGAGAATATATGCAGCATCCCGGAGCACAGCCCAGGTGCAGGACGACTACAACAATTACAGCACCTGAAATAATTGCAACATCTTCAACAGTTACATTTTTAACAATTACAACATCTCCAACACTGACAGATTAAAAGCTTGACCTGTGTAGGGAACCCGAGGTTTCTCCTGATGGCTTCTCGTCTCGCCAGCCTCACGTAGAAGATATCACACACTCAGCTTGTGTTGCACAATGAAATCCTCAATCAATATACGATAGACTAAATGCCTGGGATACGATAATGGGCAGTAAATCTGAAGCCACAGTTGCCCACGCTGTTATTACCGTGTCTCTCCCTCTTTCTCTTCTTTTATTCCGCTAACATCCACGCGAATTGCCTTCACAATTTATCCTGTAGCAGCTCTTCCAAATATACGGAATGATATTCCAGTCTGTGATATATTGGTTGTTTGTGAAAGCAAGTTAATTTTTCTGAACAAAATATTTCTTTATGTTTATATATATATATATATATATATATATATATATATATATATATATATATATATATATATATATATATATATATATATAAACCTATGCATATATGCATAGGTTTTAAGATATTCTTATGTGTAAACAAGAGAAATAACTTTTCCGCCTTACCCCCCTTCCCTCTCTCTCTTTCCCCCTCTCCCTTTCCCCTCTCCCTTTCCCCTCTCCCTTTCCCCCGCCTCAGTCCTAGAGTCAAGAAGTTTTTATTTAAACCTCCTCCATAAGTTTAAACTTTCACAGTGGTTTCATATTGTAAATTTTGTAGAAGAGGGCGAGTAGAAACGTGAGTTTTGAAGTGTTGTGGGAGAGATTATGGTGTGTGGAAAATACACAACACTGTGCTCGAGCGTTTTACAACCAGCAATACTGACGTTGTAATAATTCACAACCAACAATACTGACGTTGTAATAATTCACAACCAACAATACTGACGTTATGTAAAGTAAAGGACACAAGTGCAACTAATGTGACATTATTGCAGGCAAGTTTCGCTTCCAGGAGCTTTATCAAGCCATGGCTTGATAAAGCTCCTGAGCGAAACGTTGCAATAAATGTCACATTATTGCACTGTAAACCTTACTTTACATATTGTCGGTAATTCTACCAACTTTATTACAATACTGACGTTGTAATAATTTACAGCCAACAATACTAAGGTTGTAATAATTCACAACACACAATACTGTGGGTGGTACAATTTACAACACACAATACTGTGGTTGCAACAATTCACAACACACAGTACTGTAGCTGGTATAATTCACAAAGAAACCACACTGTGGAGACCAAAGTTTACGTAAGTTTTCGGTTTGAGCTGACACCATTATCAAGTCAGAACTGTGTGTAAGGTGTAAGGTAGGTAAGACTCACACAAGTTCACTTTTGATAAAAAAAGTTTGACCTGGTTAATGGGTTTGAGTGGCAGGTGTGACCCATACAGGTGTACAAGTCTCAGCACTAGTTGCTTGTGTAACACAACACCCTCTCTATACAACCTCTAACATCAGGTATTATCTCAGCATCCACCTTTAAGGTTGAGGGACTGATTACCGTAACTTCTACCTTGAAAACTGAGGGACTGATTACCGTAGATTCTACCTTGAAGATTGAGGGACTGATTACCGTAGATTCTACCTTGAAGACTAAGGGACTGATTGCCGTAGCTTCTACCTTGAAAACTGAGGGACTGATTACCGTAGATTCTACCTTGAAAATTGAGGGACTGATTACCGTAGATTCTACCTTGAAAATTGAGGGACTGATTACCGTAGATTCTACCTTGAAGATTGAAGGACTGGTTACCTCATCTTTTATATATAGTTCTACAGTCTTCATATTATGTCCTTGTATTGATAAAACCACTGGATGGCAAAACGTCTACAAATAAAGATACCCAGATGTTGCACATGTGTCTAATTCCTCATCTTATGAGTGGTCATAGAGAGCGAGAGCAGACTAGCTACCGCTGACAGGGATATTAGCAGTTAGTTAAGTCATTTGGTATACACACAGGCCAGCTCCGTCGTATCCCACTAATTATGTAGATTTCTGGCAACAGTTTTAACAATTAGGAAGATAATGGATATCTAAGTGCACTTAGCACCCGCTTGTTGCTCACCCATTGGTAAGTACCCGCCCCTCCCCCCACCCCATCTCTCTCTCTCTCTCTCTCTCTCTCTCTCTCTCTCTCTCTCTCTCTCTCTCCATGCGTAGCTGGCGTCTACATATACGCGACTTCAGACTTGCGTATACGCTGACCGAAGACCAAGTGATATCAACTGTTGGAAATATGTTCTCGCTATAGTGAAAGGTTTTATTTTTCAAATTAAAATTGATGACATTAACGGTAAGCTACTATCCTATTCTATACGGGAGTTACATAGTGGGGACTCCTACTGTGTGAATCACACAGTGGGAACTCCCACAGTGTGAATCATACAGTGGGAACTCCCACAGTGTGAATCATATAGACACACAGTGGATGGAAGGCAGCATACAGTGTGGATGGCAAGAATGGAAGGCAGCATACAGTGTGAATGGCAGGGATGGCAGGCAGCATACAGTGTGGATGGCAGGGATGGAAAGCAGCATACAGTGTGGATGGCAGGAATAGAAGGCAGCATACAGTGTGGATGGCAGGGATGGGAAGCAGCATACAGTGTGGATGGCAGGGATAGATGGCAACATACAGTGTGGATGGCAGGGATGGAAGGCAGCATACAGTGTGGGGTAGGAGGAGTGTGGAGGACAGGGATGCTGTTCCTGGGATATTTGTGTGAGATAAAGACAATAATCACTGGGAGGAGAGGCATTATGTAGATCTGAGGCTTCTTTGTGTGTGTGTGTGTGTGTGTGTGTGTGTGTGTGTGTGTGTGTGTGTGTGTGTGTGCAACAATAGCAATTTCCAATTATCTTTTAAGGAGGTTAATTTGCATAAGAACACCTAGAGATCTTTTTTAACGTTAACGCTCTTCCTCACCTCTCTTCTTTCGTATTCTTCCTTCCTCCCTCGCACCTATTTTTCCTACTCAAATTTTTCATTCTACTCTTAGTCTTGTTTTTATTTCCATAAACCTTACTGTTTTTACTTACCATCACCCCATTCACATGTTTCCCCTCACATACTCAGCTATGCCCTCACACTCATCTCTTTCTTCATACACTCACCTCTTCTCTCACATTCCTCTTCCATCACACACCTCTTCCCTCGCTCACCCACCTTTTTATTCTCACATTCTTCTGGCTTCCACATTCTCATAAGGAAGGAGCTCAGGGATAGACAGGAGAAACTAAACTAAGACGCCAGTATTTCTGACACGCATAATGTACAAAGTTCTGGAGAAGATAGTCCAGAAGAGAGTGTTGGAGCACCTGCAGAGCGGCCATTTCATCAAGACTGCCAGCATGGTGTATACCACTGGTTCCAAAACTTCCATCTATCGTGTACTCCCTTGACGTTTTGTATTATCAACCACTTCCCCATTTATACAGACGTGAAAAATTACTTTCTACAGATACTGTCTATGAGAAAGATATACAGATATAAGAACAATTATATATTGTCCAGGTCTGCAGTTTCGCCTACCTTAATAGCTGTTTACATTATATCAGTGTACAGAGTACAGGCTCCTTCGTGAGCATTATAATACTCTGGAAGGCAGAGAATTATAATGCTAATACTCTCGATGGCAGGCCACTGATAATTATCCTGCCATCATATCTTTTTCTTTTCTTCTGACCTACTTATTCTTGTCTTTTTCTTTCATTTCAGTTCCACTCTTGAGTTGTTGATTGTATTCTGTACTCCGTTCCAAGTTTTATTTCTTCAGTTTTTGCGTAGTAGGTTGATAATAAGACACTTGTGCAACATTTGGGTATCTTTATTTAGGAAACGTTGGGCCACACAGTGGCTTCTTCAGTCCAATGCAGAGAAATGTGGAAGATGAGGAATTTGAGATAATCAGTCCCTCAGCATGGAGTCGCTGTGTTCAGCATTTTCCGTAGCAGAATAGCTGAGATTTATCCCCATAGAAGACTTGGTTTACACTTATTTGTAAGTTTGTTGTGTCCTGGAGAGATGTGCAGGATGATACAGTGTGTTGTATGTATCATTGTCAGTGAGCGTTGTATGACCTTGTCTTCCCAGCACTACATTTTTCAAGACTTCTTTCACACTCTCTCTCTCTCTCTCTCTCTCTCTCTCTCTCTCTCTCTCTCTCTCTCTCAACAGTACCAATTGAGTTAGCTTTTTACCATTTATTGAAAAGTTATTGATTTCACCATTGTGGCTTTTGGCTGGTGAGAGCCGTGTGGAGCCTGGCTCCTCCCCTCTTCTACCTCTCCCCTGTTCTACCTCTCCCCTCTTCTGCCTCTCCCCCTCCTTTTTTTTAACCTCCTCTCACCGACTTGTTAGTCCTTCACCCCACCTCTCTACTTCCCCTCACTCCCCTCTCCTATTTGTTCAGGCTCTCTCTCTCTCTCTCTCTCTCTCTCTCTCTCTCTCTCTCTCTCTCTCTCTGTTTTCCACTTTGTCTTCTTATTTCTCTTCTTACTCCCATGTGCATTTTCCCCCTCTTCCATCTCCCCTTTCCTCGTGCTTCCATAATCTCCCCTTTTTTCCATCAACTTTACCCTTGTGTAATTCCTCTCCCTTATGTCTCACCCTCTTCCTCTCTTTCTCCCTTTTTTAAATCTCCCTTATCACTATCCCCTTATTTCGCTCTCCCTTATCACTATTCCCTTTATCTTACTCTCCATTCCCTCATTTTCCTTTTTTCTTATTTGGTTCTTATTCTTCTATGCTCTCGCTCTCATTCTGTCTCTTTCTCTAACTTTTTTGTTTGTTGCTCCTTTCACTCCATTTCTATCGTTTTCCCTTTCTCTCTTTCACTCCACTTCTCTGTCTCCCTTTCAGCTATTCTCTTGCTCCATCTCCTTTCTTTCCTTCCACTACACCATCCCTTCTTCCGATTTTCTCCCTCTTTTTCACCTGTGCTCCTTTCATCTTCCCTCTCACTTTCCACTCCCTCCCTCCCTTAGTGTCCCTCCCTCCCTCCCTTCCCTTAGTGTCCCCCCTTCCCTCCCTTAGTGTCCCTCCCTCCCTTCCCTTAGTGTCCCTCCGTCCCTCCCTTCCCGTAGTGACCCTCCCTCCCCCTTCCCTTAGTGACCCTCCCTCCCTCCCTCCCTTAGTGACCATCCCTTCCTCCCTTCCCTTAGTGTTCCTCCTTCCCTCCCTTAGTGACCCTCCCTCCCACCCTCCCCTTAGTGACCCTCCCTCCCTCCCTTTCCTCAGTGTCCCTCCCTCCCTCCCTCAGTGCGGACTATTACCTCCCTCTTATCAATTAAGTCAACTTTCACACATAGAGTCAGGGTGTTTTGGTTGCTACTGACAAGGTTTGTGTTGCGGACAAAAAAAAGATTGCATTACATTTCTTTTTTGCTGTTATGCTGTTTTGTTTTAATAATAGAATTCAAAACCACTTGTAAGCTACATTGTAATGCTTTTGTTTCTGTATTCATGTCTGTATTATCAACTTATTGTGACTGTAACCAGAGCAGAATAAAAGTTGTGAAGTTGGTCATTACCTGTGTGACGTGTTTGGTTGTCATTACATGGGTGCCTCGTACCCAGTGTTTGGTACCTAGTACCCAGTTCTTGGTGCCTGGTGCCCAATGCTTGGTGTCTGGTGCCCAGTGCATGGTCTGGTGCCTGGTGCCACTATGTGGGTGTGTAACCTTGTTACTGCTGCCCACACTGTGGGTCTGATACACAGAATAAACATATATAACTAAGTGCTAATGTTTTGCACGCAGAATGAACGGCTTGATATCTGTCACTGCGTTAATCCCAAGATTAAGTTAACATGAAGGTAACTTTAGTATATCAAGCCTAAGTTAATGTGGTTAACCTGAGCGTAGCATAAGTTGCTTGAGCCTAATGTAAATAAAGCGAGCTTAATTTAGGGCGATTTATCCCAGTCTAACTCACATCACAGGCGCTTAACATTAAGTAAATTATAGGGAAATGTCCGTAATTAACCTTAGTCTGGTTTCTCCTCGCCTTGTATGGGCCAGTAGGCCTGCTGCAGTGTTCCTCCATTCTTATGTTAACCCATGTTAACCTAAGTTAATCAAACCTAGGCTAGATTACCTCTTGTGCAGAACTTATCATAGGTGTTGTCAGTCAGTTCCTGACCAGCTGGGTTGTGGTTCATACGCTGGACTGCTTGCGGCCCTTAGCAACAGCCTGGTTGATATGACCCTGTTCCACCAGAAGGCCTAGTCTGGGACCAGGCTGCAGAGGTGTTGATCCCCGCCAAGAGCTATGAATCGACCCCCTTCAACCACAAATAGGTGAGCACACACACACACATACACACACTGTCGTATGTTTTTTTTATATTTTACTAACGAGGGGAGCTGTACTGGTGATGCAGTGTTTGTACCAGTGGTGCAGTGTTTGTACCAGTGGTGCAGTGTTTGTACCAGTGGTGCAGTGTTTGTACCAGTGGTGCAGTGTTTGTACCAATGGTGCAGTGTTTGTACCAGTGGTACAGTGTTTGTACCAGTGGTGCAGTGTTTGTACCAGTGGTGCAGTGTTTGTACCAGTGGTGCAGTGTTTGTACCAGTGGTGCAGTGTTTGTACCAATGGTGCAGTGTTTGTACCAGTGGTACAGTGTTTGTACCAGTGGTGCAGTGTTTGTACCAGTGGTGCAGTGTTTGTACCAGTGGTGCAGTGTTTGTACCAGTGGCGCCGTGCTTGTACCTGTGGTGCAGTGCTTGTAGGTTTGATTGGGTAGTAGTGGGAGGCAGGTGTAGCTGCCGTGGCAGGAGATGGCTTCTATTATTAAGGTGGAGTCATTAATTAAGTGTGTGTCTCTTGCAGGTATGTTGTGGGTGGTTGTACCCCCCACCTCCGTTCCCCTTCCCTCCCCAACCCTACGACCAGTCAGGTGAACCAAGCAAAACCACGAGGAGGAGGAACGGGTGAACGAAGGACAGGTAAGTGTGCTGGAGTAGGAGGAGAAACAGGTATGATAATGAAGTAGGAAAGAAGAAGGGGGGGAGGAGCAAGTAACTGGTGGTGGAAGAGAAAGAGGAACAGGAGTAGGGTAAGGAAGAGCAGGACAAAGAAGAAAAGAGGTAAGAAAGATGTAAACTAAGAGCAATGGGAAGATATGAATAGAGGAAGAGGGTAACGGAGACACAAAATAAGGGACAAGATGTAAACAAAGATGAGAGGAGTATTAGAAGAAAAAATCTAGAGAAATGAGGTGGGTGAAGAGGAAAGAGAGAAGTAGAGGATGAAGATATATAATAAACTGTGCACCTGGTGGTGGGTGCCGGGATGAGTGTCCCAGGTACCAGTACTACCAGGAAGACTGTGTACCTGGTGGTGGGTGCCGGGATGAGTGTCCCAGATACCAGTACTATCAGGAAGACTGTGCACCTGGTACTGGATGCTGGGATGAGTGTTCCAGCTACCAGTAGCTACCAGGAAGACTGTGTACCTGGTGCTGGATGCTGGGATGACTGTCCCAGCTACCAGGAAGACTGTGTACCTGGTGCTGGATGCTGGGATGTATGTCCCAGCTACCAGGAAGACTGTTCCTGGTGCTGGATGCTGGGATAAGTGTCCCAGCTACCAGGAAGACTGTGTACCTAGTGTTGGATGCTGGGATAAGTGTCCCAGCTACCAGGAAGATTGTGTACCTGGTGCTGGGTGCTGGGATAAGTATCCCAGCTACCAGTATCTACCAAGAAGACTGTGTACCTGGTGCTGGATGCTGGGATGAGTGTCCCAGCTACCAGGAAGACTGTACCTGGTGCTGGATGCTGGGATGTATGTCCCAGCTACCAGGAAGACTGTTCCTGGTGCTGGATGCTGGGATAAGTGTTCCAGCTACCAGTAGCTACCAGGAAGACTGTGTACCTAGTGTTGGATGCTGGGATAAGTGTCCCAGCTACCAGGAAGACTGTGCACCTAGTGTTGGATGCTGGGATAAGTGTCCCAGCTACCAGGAAGATTGTGTACCTGGTGCTGGATGCTGGGATAAGTATCCCAGCTACCAGTAGCTACCAAGAAGACTGTGTACCTGGTGCTGGATGCTGGGATGAGTATCCCAGCTACCAGGAAGACTGTACCTGGTGCTGGATGCTGGGATGTATGTCCCAGCTACCAGGAAGACTGTTCCTGGTGCTGGATGCTGGGATAAGTGTTCCAGCTACCAGTAGCTACCAAGAAAATTGTGTACCTGGTGCTGGATGCTGGGATAAGTGTCCCAGCTACCAGTAGCTGCCAGCTGGGCAAGACGAGAGAGGGAGAGGAGCGGTATACAACAAAACACTGTGTTAAGGCTGGTTGAATTAAATTAGAATTTTATAGAGAAAGAACTAAGAAGATGAACGAGGAAGAAATGTGAGGGTAAAACTTTCCTCCTCTCTCCTTCCCCACCTTCCTTCCTCTCTCACCCCCACCTTCCCTCCTCTCTCCTACCTCAACTTCCTTACTCCCTCACCCCCCACCTTCCTCACCCCCCACCTTCCTCTCTTGCCCCCACACATAGGTTTTGCCTTTAGCCTTACCACTTAGGACTCATAGTGAATAATTGAGCATTGCTGAGAGCCGCCTTGTACACACACACACACACACACACACACACACACACACACACACACACACACACACACACGCACGCACGCACGCACGCACACACACACACACACACACACACACACACACACACACACACACACACACACACACACACACACCAGACATCATAGCGATCACAGAAACCAAGCTTACAGGTATGATAACAGATGCCATCTTTCCAGCGGGATACCAGATCCTGAGAAAAGACAGAAGGAACAGGGGGGCTGGAGGAGTGGCATTGCTGATCAAACACCGATGGAATTTTGATGAGCTGGAGAGAGGAGACAGCGGAGAAGAAAGTGATTACATAGCGGGAATGCTCCACTCTGGTGGTCCCAAGGTGATAATTGCAGTAATGTATAACCCACCACAGAACAGCAGGAGGCCAAGGCAAGAGTATGATGAGAGCAATAGAGCAATGGTTGACACACTGGCTGCAGTGGCCAGAAGAGCTCATGCATGCAGGGCAAAGCTCCTGATCATGGGCGACTTTAACCACAAGGAGATCGAATGGGAGAACTTGGAGCCACATGGGGGCCAAGATACATGGAGGGCTAAGATGATGGAGGTGGTACTGGAAAACTTCATGTACCAACACGTAAGGGACACTACAAGAGAGAGAGGAGAGGATGAACCAGCAAGACTGGACTTAGTATTCACCTTGAGTAGTGCAGATATTGAGGACATCACATATGAAAGACCCCTTGGGGCCAGCGATCATGTGGTTTTGAGCTTCGAATACACAGTAGAGCTACAAGTGGAGGGGGAAGCAGGAAGGCCAGGACGGATGAAGCCAAACTACAAGAAAGGGGACTACACAGGAATGAGGAACTTCCTGAATGAGGTTCAGTGGGACAGAGAACTGGTAGGGAAGCCAGTTAATGAGATGATGGAATATGTAGCAACAATGTGCAAGGAGGCTGAGGAGAGGTTTGTACCCAAGGGTAACAGAAATAATGAAAAAGCCAGGACGAGCCCATGGTTCACCCAAAGATGCAAGGAGGCAAAAACCAAGTGTGCTAGGGAATGGAAGAAATATAGAAAGCAAAGGACCCAGGAGAATAAGGAGAGCAGTCGTAGAGCCAGAAACGAATATGCACAGATAAGAAGGGAGGCCCAACGTCAAAATGAAAACGACATAGCAGCAAAAGCCAAATCTGACCCGAAGCTGTTATACAGCCATATCAGGAAGAAAACAACCGTTAAGGACCAGGTAATCAGGCTAAGGAAGGAAGGAGGAGAGACAACAAGAAATGACCGTGAAGTATGTGAGGAACTCAACAAGAGATTCAAAGAAGTGTTCACAGAGGAGACAGAAGGGGCTCCAGAAAGACGGAGAGGTGGGGTACACCACCATGTGCTGGACATAGTACACACAACCGAGGAAGAAGTGAAGAGGCTTCTGAGTGAGCTAGATACCTCAAAGGCAATGGGGCCAGATAACATCTCTCCATGGGTCCTGAGAGAGGGAGCAGAGGCGCTATGTGTACCCCTAACAACAATATTCAATACATCAATTGAAACAGGGAGATTGCCTGAGGCATGGAAGAAAGCAAATGTAGTCCCAATCTTTAAAAAAGGAGACAGACATGAAGCACTAAACTACAGACCAGTGTCACTGACATGTATAGCATGCAAAATCATGGAAAAGATTGTCAGGAGAAGAATGGTGGAACATCTAGAAAGGAATGATCTCATCACCAGCAGCCAACATGGTTTCAGAGACGGGAAATCCTGTGTCACAAACCTACTGGAGTTCTATGACATGGTGACAGCAGTAAGACAAGAGAGAGAGGGGTGGGTGGATTGCGTTTTCTTGGACTGCAAGAAGGCGTTTGACACAGTACCACACAAGAGATTAGTGCAAAAACTGGAGGACCAAGCAGGGATAACAGGGAAGGCACTGCAATGGATCAGGGAATACTTGTCAGGAAGACAGCAGCGAGTAATGGTACGTGGTGAGGTGTCAGAGTGGGCACCTGTGACCAGCGGGGTCCCACAGGGGTCAGTCCTAGGACCAGTGCTGTTTCTGGTATTTGTGAACGACATGACAGAAGGAATAAACTCCGAGGTGTCCCTGTTTGCAGATGACGTGAAGTTGATGAGAAGAGTTCAGTCGATCGAAGACCAGGCAGAACTACAAAGGGATCTGGATAGGCTGCAGACCTGGTCCAGCAACTGGCTCCTGGAGTTCAATCCCACCAAGTGCAAAGTCATGAGGATTGGGGAAGGGCAAAGAAGACCGCAGACGGAGTACAGTCTAGGGGGCCAGAGACTACAAACATCACTCAAGGAAAAAGATCTTGGGGTGAGTATAACACCAGGCACATCTCCTGAAGCGCTCATCAACCAAATAACTGCTGCAGCATATGGGCGCCTAGCAAACCTCAGAACAGCATTCCGACATCTTAATAAGGAATCGTTCAGGACCCTGTACACTGTGTACGTTAGGCCCATATTGGAGTATGCGGCACCAGTTTGGAACCCACACCTAGCCAAGCATGTAAAGAAACTAGAGAAAGTGCAAAGGTTTGCAACAAGACTAGTCCCAGAGTTGAGAGGTATGTCCTATGATGAGAGGTTAAGGGAAATCAACCTGACGACACTGGAGGACAGGAGAGATAGGGGGGACATGATAACGACTTACAAAATACTGAGAGGAATTGACAAGGTGGACAAAGACAGGATGTTCCAGAGACTAGACACAGCAACACGGGGACACAGTTGGAAGCTGAAGACACAGATGAATCAAAGGGATGTTAGGAAGTATTTCTTCAGCCACAGAGTAGTCAGTAAGTGGAATAGTTTGGGAAGCGATGTAGTGGAGGCAGGATCCATACATAGCTTTAAGCAGAGGTACGATAAAGCTCATGGTTCAGGGAGAGTGACCTAGTAGCGACCAATGAAGAGGCGGGGCCAGGAGCTTGGACTCGACCCCTGCAACCTCAACTAGGTGAGTACAACTAGGTGAGTACACGCGCGCACACACGCACACACGCGCGCACACACGCGCGCACACGAAAGTTAGTAAAGCCGGTGGTCAGCAGTAAAAAGGGGGAAAGACGGGAGCTATGACTCAACTCTTGCAGAAACACATTGGTGAGGACATTCTTGGAGATGTAAATGGATTCCAAGGGTAAACCCAGGACGCTTCTTAAGGTGGATCTGACATATTGCTGTTTGAGTTGAAGCTTACGAAGTGTAACTTAATGACGGACACAGTTGATGGATTGATTACATCATCTTTACCTCGTCACTTCTAATGCCTTCAGTCAGTTCTCTGCGTTTGACTGAAGAAACCTAGCACGCAGGCAAAACGGTTTAACAGTCAGTATGGTATAAACCTTGGTAAACCTTGGTCTGAGGCTTGGTTTAGAATGTCACATGACCAGACACTAGGACACAGAAAAACATTTCGGTCCTGGGACCTTGTCTTTATAACCTCTGTATGTTAGTGATTAAGGTCCCAGGACCGAAACGTCCCAATATTTCCTCACCTGTCTTAATAAAGATAAATATGACACATGCGCAACAGTCAATCAACTTTATTCCGAAACGTTTCGCCCACACAGTAGGCTTCTTCAGTCGAGTACAAAGGAGGCGGCAGAAGCAGTGGAGATGTTTGAATTACTTATCAACATGTCGGTGTTATGTACCATTGTCATATTCACTTAATAAAGATTAATAAAGATACCCTACTATTGCACAAGTGTCTTACTCATCATTGTTAAAGGAATAAAGACCAGGAACTGCATTAAGTAAAGGAATTAAGAGGCGCCTGAGCTTCCCTGTTTACCTGGAGAGAGTTCCGGGGGTCAACGCCCCCGCTGCCCGGTCTGTGACCTGGCCTCCTACATCATGTTTATTTTTCAACTATAATCTACCGTGTCTATAATTACTGTCACATTTATATTGTCTGTTTCGTAAGGTGAAGTCCAGGAGCTTTACTTAATTTATGGTATACCTTAACAGATCTTTGAGGACGATTGTGTTGCAGAGGTCAGAGGTACAGTTGTGTTGTGAGGGGTCAGCGCCCATCCCCGCGCCCCGGTCTCGAACCTGGCTTCCCGGTAGATGGCCTGATTATCTAGGATGTTGGTGCTAGCTGGAGGTTAATCAGTGTTTGCACCACAGCTCGGCTGATCAGGAAGTGATCAACGGGCCTGGAGTATCTCTCTCTCTCTCTCTCTCTCTCTCTCTCTCTCTCACTGTGTCATGAGAATGAATAACTGATGTCAGTTTTGCTTGCTATATTTGTTTGTTTCGTTATTCTGTTTCGCCCACCTGAGAAAATATCTTCTCGTGTTTCATTATTTGCATTCGTAGTTTCCTGAGCGAAACACTCTGACGACATTTTTCTTTTGTTCAACCTTTTCATTTAATTTCGGCAACAAACTTTTGTTATGAGTTTAGCAGAAATTTACCGTTTTAACTGTCGGCTTGACTTGTCTCCTCCTCCTCCTCCTCTTCTCTCACTCTGTGTGTATATATATATATATATATATATATATATATATATATATATATATATATATATATATATATATATATATATATATATATATATATTGAATTAGGCTAAGTTAAATTGTTTGTTATAATAAGGTTAGGTCAGTTTTCATCAGGCGCTATGCAATGTTGCAAGAGAGCAACTACAGCAAGGAGAGAATTCTGAGAGTAGCGTAGTGCGGAGGTGACACGGGTAACTGGTTGAGTGTAGTTTATTCTTAGGTAAAGAAGGTTAATGAAGAGTGTTGAGGTAGAGAGTGGCAAGGTGACTGTGTTGTTAGTGTTTCTTGTAGGCAGGTGAGACGAGGGAGACCTGTGGTATGGCCCTACCTAGGGGAAGGTGTTGTACCCTTGAGGTTCTACCTAGAGGGAGTGTCTTGCCCCCTCCTGAGGTTCTACCTAAAGGGAGGGCCAGCCCCCTTCTCGTTATCCTTATCATGCTTGAGTAAGTGTGAATACCACACTCCCTTCTCTTCCTCATTCCCTCTCGTTCTCACTCCCTTTCTTCTCTTCCTCACTCCCTTTCCTCTATTCGTCATTCCCTTCCCTCTGTTCCTCACTCCCTTCCCTCTCGTTCTCACTCCCTTTCGTCTCTTCCTCTCTCCCTTCCCTCTATTCGTCATTCCATTCCCTCTGTTCCTCACTCCCTTCCCTCTCGTTCTCACTTCCTTCCCTCCGTTCCTCACTCCCTTCCCTCTCGTTCTCACTTCCTTCCCTCTCTTCCCCACTCCCTTCCCTCTCTTCCACACTCCCTTCCCTCTCATCCTCTCTCTCGCCATCCAGGTGTGTCATCCATGTGTTGTACACCTCACCACGTTGCTCGTTCCCCTGACCACCTGTCTGGTACAGGTGTCCGCCAGAATTAGAAAACTTGATACGGTCACAGGTAAACACACACACACACCTCTCCCTTTCTCCTCTTACATTATCTCTCCCTCCCTCTCTCTGTCTCTCTCCTCCCTTCCTCTCCCACAAGCTTACCTACCTTCCTAACCACAACACCACACCCTCTCTCCAAATGTTATCTCTCTCTCTCTCTCTCTCTCTTCACTTCTGAGACAACAGTGACAGAGGGGTTTAAATTGTCTTGTTCAGTCTGAGATGGTCTTACCCACCCAGCCCACGATTTGAACCCGGGAGCGTTGTTTGTCAGCCAACACCTCTCTCCAGTGAGCTATATATGACACTTTCTGACTTACCACTTGGTTATGACAATAATAATAATAATGTTACATATCCTCTCTGATAAGTAGCAAACTGGAAAGAGGGAAATCAGTTTTGATCCGAGGAAAGGGAAAGTTGGGGTAGGGTGAAGGGTGAGTGGTGTTGGGGAGGGGTTAGGAGGCGACAGAAAGGAGGCGAGGGAGTGGCAATAGAGCGAAAGGGTATCAGAAAGGGAGGGAGAAGGGATATAGGGAAAAGGGGTGAAAAGAGAAGGAAGAGGGAGTTGAGAGAAAGGTGAGAGAGGAAAAGGGGGTGGGGGAGAGTGAAAGGGGGGAGAGGGGAAATCGCGCCGATAAAACTAACACTGATTCTGACAGCCTTGAGGAAAGTGTTGTTGGTGGTGGTAGTAACATAGTTGTGGTAATGGTTGTAGTTGTGGTGATTGTAGAAGTGCTGATAGTAGATGTAATGTGGTGATTTTAGGTTTACTGATGGTGATGGTGGTAGTGATGTTATTAGTATTGGTGGTTGTAGTGGCGATGGCAGTGCGATTGTGGTGGTAGTAATGGTGGTGGTGATAGTGGCGATGGTAGTAAGATTGTGGTGGTAGTGTGACAGTGATTATGGTAGTAGGATTGTGATGGTGATGGCGGCAGTGATACTGGTAGGATTGTGGTGGCGGTGGCAGTGATAATGGTACTAGGATTGTGGTGGTGGTGACAGTGATAATGGTAGTAGGATTGTGGTGGTGGTGACAGTGATAATGGTAGTAGGATTGTGGTGGTGGTGGCAGTGATAATGGTAGTAGGATTGTTATGGTGGTGGCAGTGATAATGGTAGTAGGATTGTGGTGGTGGTGGCAGTGATAATGGTAGTAGGATTGTGGTGGTGGTGGCAGTGATAATGGTAGTAGGATTGTAGTGGTGGTGGTGGTGGCATTGATGATGTCAGTACTTTAAAAAGTTGATGGTAATGTACTGTTGATGGCAATGTACTGTTGGGACTGGTGGTTCATGGGTATGCTGGTAGTAACAGCAGTGTTAATGGTTGCTCGGAAATAGGGAGTAGAATGTTGGTTGAGGAATTGGGTGTTGGTGGTGATAAAGGGGAGAGACTGTTAGTGGTAGTAGGATTGTGGTTGAGATATGTGAATAGGTGGGTTAGGGAGTTAGTAGGGATGGATGGGCGGGAGATGGGGTTGAAGGGAGTAGGGCAATATGAAAAGTGTTGAAGGGAATGGTGAGGAAGGGACAGGTGAGCACTGAATCATGGTACACACACACACACACACACACACACACACACACACACACACACACACACACACACACACACATACACACACACACACCACATACACATACACACACACACATACACACACACACATACACACACACACACACTCGGGGCCAGGAGCTCGGACTCGACCCCCGCAACCTCAACTAGGTGAGTACACACACACACACACACACACACACACACAGGGATGTTAGAAAGTATTTCTTCAGTCATAGAGTTGTCAGGAAGTGGAACAGTCTGGAGAGTGATGTAGTGGATTCAGGATCCATACATAGCTTTAAGAAGAGATACAATAAAGCTCATGGAGCAGGGAGAAAGTGGACTTGGTAGTGACTAGCGAAGAGGCGGGGCCAGGAGCTGCGACTCGGCCCCTGCAACCACAAATAAGCGAGTACACACACACCTGCCAGTTGTTGAGGCTTTCTGAAAAAAATTCTCTAAATCAGTAGATAAGTCGCCAGGAATGAACACAGGGTAAGAGTAGGGAAGTATATGGAGACAGTGTTACCCAGGGAGACACTGGGACTCTTCCATCACCACTGGGTAGTCTGCTAGACATATTAAAACTTAAAAATCAATTCTGCGATATAATACTATGGAGATAAATGATTTAAAATACCGATACGATGGAAAATAGTCACATATAAAGTGTAATGAGATCCTTTATTGACTACGTTACGCCCCACAGTGTGTTTTATCAAGTCATAAACTGTGTGGGCGAAACGTTCTCAAAAAAGATCGCATTATACTGCGTTTGTGACTATTTTTTCCACACTTATCAACAACAATAGGAAAACTGAGTAAAAATATTACCATCTCCAAGAAATACACTCAGACCACAACAACCTCACTGAAGGTCAGACCAACACTGAGCTATTAGTAGCGATCCCAGGAAATAGCCAGCAAGGAGTGCCGGTCAGTAAGTTTAACTTCACCAACCAGAAATTTGATTCCCATGAGAAAAATAACCCATTAGATGTCTCCTAGTAAGTGGTATGAAATAACTTAAACCAATAACAGTGCATGGTAAGACTGAAGAAAGAGGCGGAAGGGAAGAATGGTGCAAGAATAGTAGGGGTAGATACGAGAGAGAGAGATAACAGATAGGCACCTGGGCCAATTTTTGGAATAAGGCTGGAAGAAGCCAGGCAAATAAACTATTTGAGAATGAACAAAGAAAGAGAGGATCGAGGATCACCTCCGGGAGGCAAAAGAAGAATAATAACAGGTGGTTTTTATTGGCAATGAATGATTACTTAGTAGGTAGCAGCAGAGGTTAAGTGAGCAGTACACACACCAGACTGAGGTCTAGTAGGTAGCAGCAGAGGTTAAGTGAGCAGTACACACACCAGACTGAGGTCTAGTAGGTAGCAGCAGAGGTTAAGTGAGCAGTACACACACCAGACTGAGGTCTAGTAGGTAGCAGCAGAGGTTAAGTGAGCAGTACACACACACCAGACTGAGGTCTAGTAGGTAGCAGCAGAGGTTAAGTGAGCAGTACACACACCAGACTGAGGTCTAGTAGGTAGCAGCAGAGGTTAAGTGAGCAGTACACACACACCAGACTGAGGTCTAGTAGGTAGCAGCAGAGGTTAAGTGAGCAGTACACACACCAGACTGAGGTCTAGTAGGTAGCAGCAGAGGTTAAGTGAGCAGTACACACACCAGACTGAGGTCTAGTAGGTAGCAGCAGAGGTTAAGTGAGCAGTACACACACACCAGACTGAGGTCTAGTAGGTAGCAGCAGAGGTTAAGTGAGCAGTACACACACCAGACTGAGGTCTAGTAGGTAGCAGCAGAGGTTAAGTGAGCAGTACACACACACCAGACTGAGGTCTAGTAGGTAGCAGCAGAGGTTAAGTGAGCAGTACACACACCAGACTGAGGTCTAGTAGGTAGCAGCAGAGGTTAAGTGAGCAGTACACACACACCAGACTGAGGTCTAGTAGGTAGCAGCAGAGGTTAAGTGAGCAGTACACACACCAGACTGAGGTCTAGTAGGTAGCAGCAGAGGTTAAGTGAGCAGTACACACACCAGACTGAGGTCTAGTAGGTAGCAGCAGAGGGTAAGTGAGCAGTACACACACCAGACTGAGGTCTAGTAGGTAGCAGCAGAAAGCGAGTGAGTTAGCAGTACACACATAAGGTACGTAGGTGCCCAGGTAACCAGGAAGCTAGGTAGACTGGTGGAAAAGGGAGTATGTAGAATGGAAGGAAGTTGTGTTGCAAAGGAGAAAGCAGTGGATTTAGAAAGTGGGAAGGAGGGAAGAATACATGTATGAAGGTATAGGATGGAATGTATGTAAGGAGGTAGGGAGAATGGTAAGTTGATAGGGAGTGATATATATATATATATATATATATATATATATATATATATATATATATATATATATATATCCATCCAAATGTGAAATCATCTCAGTCAGTCAACAAGTGATAAATGCAGTGAGATCAAAACTACCAGGAGCAGCAGTCATTGCCCCCACAAATAGTGTCTTGTTAGGAGCACCTCTGGGAAGCAATGCCATTGACACAATTCTCAGGAAGAAATTGGAAGAGTTAAGGAGAATAGAACAACGAATAGGCAATCTGGACACCCACGATGCCGTGTACCTTCTCACAAAGTGCTTGAGTCTGCCCAGGTTGACATATTTCCTAAGATGTGCACCTTCATATGATAACCCTATACTTCACGAATATGACAGTATTCTGAGGCAGATTTTTACGAAAGTACTTAACCTTACTCTAGAAGACGGGCAGTGGAACCAAGCTACACTTCCAGTCAGACTAGGAGGCATTGGTGTCCGCAAGTCATCACAGATTGCGTTACCTGCTTTTCTGTCCTTGTGTATTGCATCCAGAGAGCTTGTAGCAGCGATTCTCCCTGAACACCTTAGGGACAAGATTGGAGTCCAGGGCCAAAAATTCATTGACGGAGCAATGATCTGAGATAGTCTAACGGGCTCTGAAACCAGACCTGCTCCCCCCAACAACTACAAACAATCGCACTGGGATGGTCCAATAGTGGAAAATATAGCCTCAACAATGCTTCAGAGTGTGTCAGGGAAGGATAGAGCCCGCCTCCTGGCAGTGAGAGCCCTTCATGCTGGGGACTTTCTGTTGGCTGTTCCCAACTCCAGCCTTGGCACACGCCTCGACCCACAGACCATCCGTATCGGTGTTGCCCTTCGACTTGCCGCCCCTATTCTCGCCGAACACAGGTGTATTTGTGGCAGTGAAGCAGCAGACCGATTCGGGTACCATGGTCTTGTGTGCCGTAAATCCGAGGGAAATATTGCAAGACATGAGGAGGTTAATAACATTATCAAGAGGAGCCTCACAACGTCTGGATGCCCAGCAGTAAGGGAGCCACCCCAACTATGCAGATCTGATGGCAGCCAGAAGCGTCCGGATGGTATCACCCTTCAAGCCTGGACGGATGGGAAGCAGGTTGTGTGGGACTATACATGTGCATCTACCTTGGCTGATACCTATCTCCAATACACCAAGGAGGAAGGAGGGGCAGCTGCCAGCTTCAGGGAGTCCCAAAAGTCTAGAAAATATGGAGAACTTGCCCATCATTATATGTTTGTTCCCATAGGCTCAGAGACCCTTGGCTCATGGGGAAAGAGTGCATCTAAATTCCTTAAGGAGCTGGGAAAAAGACTCATCAGGGTAACTAGTTATCCCAGGGCAGCTAGTTTTCTGTTCCAGCGGCTCAGTGCGGCTGTTCAAAGGGGTAATGCCTGCTGTATTTTGGGCACACGCCCCAGCTCTGAGGAGCTGGATGAGATTTTCGCCTTATAATCGGTGATGCACACGTAACAACATGTACCTTATATGCCACCTTTATATCAACAATGTATCTCTTAAATCTTCTGTACCATATTATGTAATAAAATATTCCTATTGGTAAAAAAAATATATTAAAAGATGGGGTTGTAGGGGAAGTGGAATATTCAAACGGCTTCAGGAAGAAATCCAAATATTCTTCCTTGAAGCCTTTTTATCCACTTCTCCGAGGCTATGGGTCCCACTATATATATATATATATATATATATATATATATATATATATATATATATATATATATATATATATATATATATATATATATATTTATTGATACGTGTGTGTGAAGCATAACCTTGACTCTTGTCTCTCCCTACTCCACCTACTCTATATTCTTCTTGTCGTTGTCAAAAGTTAACACCATTACTGGGAGTTCCTTGGAACGCTGTAAGTGCACCACTGAAGGGTTTCCCTTCCATCATAAAAATTGCTTCAAGAGGGAAAATCTAAGAGGATTTGTGAGTATTGAGGTAAGTTCTCAAGGGAGGTGAAGACTGGAGGGAAGGTGGGGGGGAGAGTTGAAGGTGGGAGGGAGAGTTGAAGGAGGGATTGATGGATGCTTCACTTGGGTCTTCCATCATTATTACGTGAGGTAATTTTCCACAGAGATGCATTTGTTGTTGTATATTGTGTACATAAACAGTGTAGGCGTGGATCTGTGGCGTCCGCGGGACCAGGAGCTGTGATTTGTCCCCCCTGGCAACCATAAATAGGCGAGTACAGCCTGACTGATCTGGTCACCAACCAGGAGGCTTGGTCTAGGACCGGGCCGCGGGGGCAGTGACTCCCCAAAAAATCAACAGGTATTCAACAGGTACGAAGTTGATATAGCCAAAGATGATGAAATAAAGGCAGTATAGGAAATAATGGAACAAGAAGAGAAGGAAAGATTTGAAAAACACCAGAGGAAGAAATTGAATGAAAATAGAGAGAATGAAAGCGAGGGAGGGATTGAAAGAAGGGAAAGCAGAGTGACAAGATGGAATAGAGGAGAAGAAATAAGAGGGACAGGAGGTAAAAATATATGAGAGAAAAAGAAATGAGGGGAAAGAGGGAAGAGGGGAGGTAGAGATTAGGTCTATAAAATCAAGGGAGGGGAAGTATATGGTCAGATATAAAACAGGGGAAGGTTGTAAATTATGGCTATATTTGTGCATAATGTTGACCGCTGCACGTGAGGCCGGATACACGAGGGGTAGCCGGATACACGAGGGGTAGCCGGATATACGAGGGGGAGCCGGATATGCGAGGGGGAGCCGAATACAGGGAGAAGGGTAGGTAGATACGGGGTTATGGACAGATGACCTGACGCATAAAGCATACAGCAACAGCTTGGTTGATCAGACGGTAACTACGAATTGTGGTATCGAACCGGGTTGGGACGTAGGACTCAGAAAAGCGATATCATACATGTATACAACTTGCTTAACAATTCGCAAAGGGGCGAAATTATTTACAAACATTATCTCTTATTCAACAGCAGGATTTGAACCTGCACACCGCATCAGAGCACACAGTACTTTAGCCACACAGCCAGATCTGGCTTGCAGGGCAGTAATTCGAAGCTACGGACCTATCCTCCCCTTTTGTAATCATCGCTTTACCGTGAGTATCTGAAGTGGGTCAATGTCCCCGAGGTCCAGTCCTTGACCAGCCTCGAGGTGGATCAGGGCCTGATCAACCAGTCTGTTACTGCTGGCCACACGTAGTCCAACGAATGAACCACAGCCCGGCTGGTCAGGTACTGACTTTAGGTCCAGCATAACAATACTGATTTCAGGTATGTGAGTGTTACAGGTATCCCCAGGTACCACCTTCCACGTCACCTGTGATACCTGCTTGTAATGTATTATGTAGACTAACTGATGGTTTACATAGAGGCTAGTGTCCGGGGCCCAAGACTGTTCAACAACCTCCCATCAAGCATTAGGGGAATTGCCAATAAACCCCTGGCTGCCTTCAAGACCTCTGGCTGCCTTCAAGACCCCTGGCTGCCTTCAAGACCTCTGGCTGCCTTCAAGACCCCTGGCTGCCTTCAAGACCTCTGGCTGCCTTCAAGACCCCTGGCTGCCTTCAAGAGAGAGCTGGACAGATACCTAAAGTCAGTGCCGGATCAGCCGGGCTGTGACTCGTACGTTGGACTGCGTGCGGCCAGCAGTAACAGCCTGGTTGATCAGGCCCTGATCCATCGGGAGGCCTGGTCATGGATCGGGCCGCGGGGGCGCTGATCCCCGGAATAACCTCCAGGTAGGTATACCTTTAATGAGTTCCGAGAGTTTTTTCTACTCCTGGAGCCCGGTCATGGGCCAGGCTCGTCTGGTCCTTATCTGGTCAATCAGGCAATTGCTGCTGGTGGTTTGCTGCCCCACATATTCACAGCTTGGTTGATCTGGCAACTGGTGGAGATACTAGCTAATGTATAACATGAATTATGTTGAATATTCGAGGGAGGCCGGATAAGCGAGGGCTGTCAGGATAACCGGGAACTGGCCGGATAAGCGAGACGTGTCCGTATACGCAAGAAATGACCAAGAAAAGAGAGAAATGGTTACTAATTAAAGACTGGCCGGCCAGGCAGGATATTTACGGATACTGAAAATGGCCGGATACGCGTTGCCAAACTTGGACAGCTGAGCCGGTAAACAATTATATCCGGATTATCTGAATTATTGTCTCTGGTGATAATAATTCTGCCACTGAGGGATGAATTATAGGGATGATTTGTTTAAGAGAGGGAGGGGAGAAGAGGGGAGAAACGAAAGAGGAAGAGATGAGAGTAGAGGGGTGGAGAGGGATAGGAATAAGAAAGATAAGTGAGGAGTAGATGGAGTCCCGGGATACCTTGGGTATACCTAAATTTTTGCCATCGAAGTGGCTAGTTTATTGTACACCACATATGCATCCTGTGGATGGTAGTGCAAGACCATATGGATACAGAATAGGCCTAGGAATTAGGCCCCAAAAGGGTTAACAGGAGTGCATTTGGATTTATATCTACAGTTTTCTTATCTGTTACAAGCAGATTTAGGAAATTTGCTAATATATCTGGTGTTATATTTTCGATAACAAGATATCTTGACATATCACATTAGTTAATGTATTGTCTGTCTCTATATTCCTCAAAAAGTGGACAATTATGCACATAGTGTTCAAGATAGTGACTTACTTTACATTTGATATATCTTTGATAAGTTTCGAGAGTTTTTGTTGTTTGACAGCACGGTCATGGGGGAGGCTTGTCTGGTGCTTGCTTGGTCAATCAGTCTATTGCTGCTGGCAGGTCACTGACCAAGTCCATTACAGCCTGGTTGCGAGGGTGGAGGTGGGAAAAAGTAAGAGGGAGAGAAAACTACAGTAGAAAGAGGGAGAGGAAAAGTAAAAGGGAGATAAAGTTACAGAATAAAGATAGGGGAAGATTAAAGAGATGGACAATTGAAGTGAAAGGAAGAAATTTGGGGAGAGAGAAGAATGAGGTCTAACAAGGATGAGGAGAATGGTGACATTAAAACATAAAATAAACAGAACAGGTAAAAATTATGGGCTGGGAAGGAAAGATAGGAAAGGAAGAATAGCGATGGGAGAGGCGAGGAAGAGAACCCGGGGGAGAGGCGAGGGGTATGGAAGGGAAGTGGAAGAGAAATTTTATGGTGTAAATGAATGACCTCCCAAATTATGATCATTACTACCTTACCCACCATCCTGCCACACTGATACTGACTGATATCTTTATTGATACTGTGAGTGAGAGAGAGAGAGAGGTGAGATATTTCACTATCCTGCCACACTGATACTGTGAGTGAGAGAGAGAGAGAGGTGAGATATTTCACTATCCTGCCACATTGATACTGTGAGTGAGAGAGAGAGAGAGAGAGGTGAGATATTTCACCATCCTGCCACACTGATACTGTGAGTGAGAGAGAGAGAGAGGTGAGATATTTCACCATCCTGCCACATTGATACTGTGAGTGAGAGAGAGAGAGAGTGAGATATTTCACCATCCTGCCACACTGATACTGTGAGAGAGAGAGAGAGGTGAGATATTCCTCTGATACTATCCTGCCACATTGATACTGTGAGTGAGAGAGAGAGAGGTGAGATATTTCACTATCCTGCCACATTGATACTGTGAGTGAGAGAGAGAGAGGTGAGATATTTCACTATCCTGCCACATTGATACTGTGAGTGAGAGAGAGAGAGGTGAGATATTTCACTATCCTGCCACATTGATACTGTGAGTGAGAGAGAGAGAGAGGTGAGATATTTCACTATCCTGCCACATTGATACTGTGAGTGAGAGAGAGAGAGAGGTGAGATATTTCACTATCCTGCCACATTGATACTGTGAGTGAGAGAGAGAGAGAGGTGAGATATTTCACTATCCTGCCACATTGATACTGTGAGTGAGAGAGAGAGAGGTGAGATATTTCACTATCCTGCCACACTGATACTGTGAGTGAGAGAGAGAGGTGAGATATTTCACTATCCTGCCACACTGATACTGTGAGTGAGAGAGAGAGGTGAGATATTTCACTATCCTGCCACATTGATACTGTGAGTGAGAGAGAGAGAGGTGAGATATTTCACTATCCTGCCACATTGATACTGACTGATATCTTTATTGATACTGTGAGTGAGAGAGAGAGAGAGGTGAGATATTTCACTATCCTGCCACATTGATACTGTGAGTGAGAGAGAGAGAGAGAGAGAGGTGAGATATTTCACTATCCTGCCACATTGATACTGTGAGTGAGAGAGAGAGAGAGGTGAGATATTTCACTATCCTGCCACATTGATACTGTGAGTGAGAGAGAGAGAGAGGTGAGATATTTCACTATCCTGCCACATTGATACTGTGAGTGAGAGAGAGAGAGGTGAGATATTTCACTATCCTGCCACATTGATACTGTGAGTGAGAGAGAGAGAGAGGTGAGATATTTCACTATCCTGCCACATTGATACTGTGAGTGAGAGAGAGAGAGAGGTGAGATATTTCACTATCCTGCCACATTGATACTGTGAGTGAGAGAGAGAGAGAGGTGAGATATTTCACTATCCTGCCACATTGATACTGTGAGTGAGAGAGAGGTGAGATATTTCACTATCCTGCCACATTGATACTGTGAGTGAGAGAGAGAGAGGTGAGATATTTCATTATCCTGCCACATTGATACTGTGAGTGAGAGAGAGAGAGAGAGAGAGAGGTGAGATATTTCACTATCCTGCCACACTGATACCAACTGATATCTTTATTGATACTGTGAGTAAGAGAGAGAGAGAGAGAGACGAGAGAGAGAGAGAGAGAGAGAGGTGAGATACATTTTCTTGACTGTAATGCAATTCTTTGAGGTCTAATTTCTACGAAGTACTTGATCTCGGAGTGATAAACAAAAAATAGCTAGGCAGAACTTGCGATCTTGGCTTAAATAGCAACGCTCATCTTGCCATATAGGACAAGCGAAAATTTGTGTATGCAATAATTTCGCCAAAATCATTCTGAACCTAACGAAAAAAATATATTTCACTGTGTTTGTTTAGTATTAAATTATTGTAAACAAATCTAAAATATATTTAGTTGGGTTAGGCTAAAATAAATTGTTCTTGTTATAATAAGGTTAGGTAAGTTTTCTAAGATTCTTTTGGAGCAAAATTAAAAATTTTTGCCTTAACATTAATAAAAAAAATATATCTTTAAACGTATAAGAGAAAATTTTAGAAACGACTTAATTTTAAATGAGTTCTTGCTAATTGACCAGTTCTACATATTCGGCACGAGGGGCCACAGATATATCAGATCACTTTCTAGTTGTAGCTACACTGAGAGTAAAAGGTAGATGGGATACAAGGAGAATAGAAGCATCAGGGAAGAGAGAGGTAAAGGTTTATAAACTAAAAGAGGAGGCAGTTAGGGTAAGATATAAACAGCTATTGGAGGATAGATGGGCTAATGAGAGCATAGGCAATGGGGTCGAAGAGGTATGGGGTAGGTTTAAAAATGTAGTGTTAGAGTGTTCAGCAGAAGTTTGTGGTTACAGGAAAGTGGGTGCAGGAGGGAAGAGGAGCGATTGGTGGAATGATGATGTAAAGAGAGTAGTAAGGGAGAAAAAGTTAGCATATGAGAAGTTTTTACAAAGTAGAAGTGATGCAAGGAGGGAAGAGTATATGGAGAAAAAGAGAGAAGTTAAGAGAGTGGTGAAGCAATGTAAAAAGAGAGCAAATGAGAGAGTGGGTGAGATGTTATCAACAAATTTTGTTGAAAATAAGAAAAAGTTTTGGAGTGAGATTAACAAGTTAAGAAAGCCTAGAGAACAAATGGATTTGTCAGTTAAAAATAGGAGAGGAGAGTTATTAAATGGAGAGTTAGAGGTATTGGGAAGATGGAAGGAATATTTTGAGGAATTGTTAAATGTTGATGAAGATAGGGAAGCTGTGATTTCGTGTATAGGGCAAGGAGGAATAACATCTTGTAGGAGTGAGGAAGAGTCAGTTGTGAGTGTGGGGGAAGTTCGTGAGGCAGTAGGTAAAATGAAAGGGGGTAAGGCAGCCGGGATTGATGGGATAAAGATAGAAATGTTAAAAGCAGGTGGGGATATAGTTTTGGAGTGGTTGGTGCAATTATTTAATAAATGTATGGAAGAGGGTAAGGTACCTAGGGATTGGCAGAGAGCATGCATAGTTCCTTTGTATAAAGGCAAAGGGGATAAAAGAGAGTGCAAAAATTATAGGGGGATAAGTCTGTTGAGTGTACCTGGTAAAGTGTATGGTAGAGTTATAATTGAAAGAATTAAGAGTAAGACGGAGAATAGGATAGCAGATGAACAAGGAGGCTTTAGGAAAGGTAGGGGGTGTGTGGACCAGGTGTTTACAGTGAAACATATAAGTGAACAGTATTTAGATAAGGCTAAAGAGGTCTTTGTGGCATTTATGGATTTGGAAAAGGCGTATGACAGGGTGGATAGGGGGGCAATGTGGCAGATGTTGCAAGTGTATGGTGTAGGAGGTAGGTTACGAGGATAGTGACATATATATATATATATATATATATATATATATATATATATATATATATATATATATATATATATATATATATATATATATATATATATATATATATATATATATATAGGCTGGAGGCAGTGGAGATGTCATGTCTGAGGGCAATGTGTGGTGTGAATATAATGCAGAGAATTCGTAGTTTGGAAGTTAGGAGGAGGTATTACCAAAACTGTTGTCTATATATGTATATATACATCTAAAACCGTAAATATACAACCATCATTGCACAAGACCGTGGCCCACAGTACAGATGTTGGAGAGGAGTCTCCTCCTTCTTCCTCTACTGGGGAAAGTAGATGGAATCCAGGACGGGGTGGCCCTGGCTTGGATACCGAGGATTATAGTGCAGTCCCAGAACCTGCAGAAATTGACAACACACCTCCCAACAATTCTCAACCAAAGGTGAATTTGTGCAAATATTATGCTTGGGGCATCTGTAAGCATGGAATAACAGGGGAAAAAAATGGGACATGCAACTTTGACCATCCCAAAAAATGTAGCGACCTCCTGTCTAAAGGAGTGTGTCGTTCTTCTTGCTGTACTTTCTTTCACCCAAAAATGTGCCACTCCTCGGTCCTCCAGAAGCAGTGTTACAACATCGAGTGCCCTGCATACCATCTAAAAGGGACCAGGAGGCACAGACCCCACAAGACAAACAATAGTAGCTACGACAACCCAACTCCAGGTGATTTTTTAGTGGCAGGAAACGAAAAAAGAAAATGGAAGGAAATAACAAAAATAGTCCACCACCTTGGAGCCTTGTTGGACTGGAGGCGCAGCCAGTGGCCACCCATGGCCCTCCAGAATTACAACTACTGATGCCAATAACAAAATCCCCCCAACAAACACAGAATACAACCTCGTTCATATTTGCTAATATACAGGGCCTTAAGCCATCCACCAACAACAAAATACCTTTTATCAGTGGACTTCTAGAGGAGTCTAATGCAATGTTTGCAGCCTTCACAGAGACTCACACAAAAGATCACTTTGACAGTGAAATATGGATAAGTGGTTACAACCTTTTTAGATGCGACAGAAAAAACAGGCAACAAGGGGGAGTTGGCCTGTATGTCAAAGAGTCCCTTATCTGCACGGAGTTGCTGAACACCACAAATGAGGTAGTTGAAGTTCTATCAATAAAGATCGAGAACCAAAACCTAGTCATTGTGGTTGTATACAAGCCACCAGATGCAGCCTCACAACAGTTCAAGGAACAGCTACTGAAAATTGATTACTGTTTGGAAAACCTTCCAGATCCATCCCCAAACATCTTACTGCTTGGTGATTTCAACCTAAGGCATACAAAATGGAAGAATGTAGCAAATAATGTTATAGCTGAAACAATCCCCGGAGGTAGCACAGATGAAAGGTCACACACACATGAGCTACTAAGTCTCTGCGAAAAACACACCTTCAGCCAGCAGATAGTGGAGCCAACAAGACTAGAAAACACACTTGACCTTATCTTCACAAATAATGAGGACCTGATAAGAGACATAAGAATATCAAAAACAACTAATTCCGATCACAACCTAATCGAAGTCCAGACGTACATGCATAGGGGTCCTGATCAGTAGAATGCATGTACCTGTGAAGGTGTCTTCACAAAATACAACTTCAACAACAAGAACATCAACTGGGACCAGGTAAACCATGTCCTAAACGAAACATGTTGGGAAGATATCTTAAATGACATGGATCCAAACCAGTGCCTTGAAAGGATCAACTTCCTGGTAGCCGAAGCATGTTCTAGGCATATTCCCCTAAGAAAGAAGAGCAGGAGTAAACTGGAGAGAAAAAGACGCTCCCTCTACAGAAGATGACGAAGTCACTGAGCGCCTCAGGAGTGCTAGAATATCTGATACACGAAAGGAGGCGCTGACCAGGGAAGTGGAAACTATCGAACTTAAGCTAAATGACTCTTACAGGAACCAGGAGAGGCAGGAGGAGCTTAAAGCTGTTAGTGAAATTGAAAGAAATTCATAATATTTCTTTTCATATGCCAAAAACAAGGCAAATACCACATCTAGTATCGGGCCCTTACTCAGACAGGATGGGACTTACACAGATGACAACAAGGAAATGAGTGAAATATTGAAATCCCAGTACGACTCTGTGTTTAGTGAACCACTAATCGGTCTGAGGATCGACGACCCAAATGATTTCTTCATGAATGAGCCTCAAAACTCCATAAATGTATGCCAGATTTCCAACATTACCCTAACTCCGATAGATTTCGAAAAAGCCATTGACAACATGCCTATGCACTCAGCCCCGGGCCCAGACTCGTGGAACTCTGTTTTCATTAAGAACTGCAAGAAACCCCTCTCGCGTGCCCTAAGTACACTATGGAGGAGGAGCTTGGACATGGGTGAAATCCCACAGTCACTTAAAACAACGGATATAGCCCCACTCCATAAAGGTGGCAGCAAAGCATTAGCCAAGAACTATAGACCAATAGCTCTGACGTCCCACATCATAAAAATCTTTGAAAGAGTGCTAAGAAGCAGGATTGCAAATCACCTGGATTCCCAAAATCTGCACAATCCAGGGCAACATGGGTTCAGGGCAGGTCGCTCCTGCCTCTCACAACTACTGGATCACTATGACATGGCCTTAGATGCACTGGAAGAAAATCAGAATGCAGATGTAATATACACAGACTTTGCAAAAAGCATTTGACAAATGCGATCATGGCGTAATAGCCCTTAAAATACCTCCTAAAGGAATAACTGGGAAAGTGGGGAGATGGATCTTCAACTTCCTAACAAATCGAACACAAAGAGTAGTGGTCAACAGAGTTAAATCGGAGGCTGCCATAGTGAAGAGCTCTGTTCCATAAGGCACAGTACTCGCCCCCATCTTATTCCTTATCCTCATATCAGACATAAAAGAGATATACGCCACAGCACCGTATCATCCTTTGCAGATGATACTAGGATCTGCATGAGGCTGTCATCTGCTGAGGACGCAGTTAATCTCCAAGAAGATATAAACAAAGTTTTCCAATGGGCAACGGTAAACAATATGATGTTCAATGAGGACAAATTCCAACTACTCCGTTATGGAAAACTGGAGGAGATAATAACTAGAACAGAGTATACTACTGACTCCGGCCATACAATAGAGCGGAAAACTAATGTAAGGGACCTGGGAGTAGTAATGTCTGAGGATCTCACTTTCAAGGATCACAACAGTGCCACGATCGCACGTGCAAAGAAAATGATAGGATGGATAATGAGAACTTTCAAAACGAGAGATGCCAAGCCCATGATGATCCTTTTCAAATCACTTGTTCTCTCTAGGCTGGAATACTGCTGTACATTAACATCTCCATTCAAAGCAGGTGAAATTGCAGATCTAGAGAGTGTACAGAGATCCTTTACTGCACGTATAAGTTCTCTCAAGCACCTTAACTACTGGGAACGCTTGGAAGCACTTGACTTGTACTCGTTGGAACGCAGGAGGGAGAGATATATCATAATCTACACTTGGAAAATCTTGGAAGGAATGGTCCCAAATCTGCACACAGAAATCACTCCCTACGAAAGTAAAAGACTGGGCAGGCGATGCACAATGTCCCCAATATAAAGTAGGGGCGCCATTGGTACTCTAAGGGAAAACACCATAAGTGTCCGGGGCCCAAAACTGTTCAACAGCCTCCCATCAAGCATTAGGGGAATTGCCAATAAACCCCTGGCTGCCTTCAAGAGAGAGCTGGACAGATACCTAAAGTCAGTGCCGGATCAGCCGGGCTGTGGCTCGTACGTTGGACTGCGTGCGGCCAGCAGTAACAGCCTAGTTGATCAGGCCCTGATCCATCGGGAGGCCTGGTCATGGACCGGGCCGCGGGGGCGTTGATCCCCGGAATAACCTTCAGGTAACCTCCAGGTATATGTGTGTGTGTGTGTGTGTGTGTACACTTTAATCCCTATTTTTAGGTAGTAAAGTATTCTTGAGGTCAGTGTTGTGGTGTACTGCGGCCGTAGTGACCCTTCATGCAGACGACAAACTTTAAACTTAAGAAACTTATCTGCTCTTCCCGCCTGTCTACCTTATTTTTTCCCTGCTCGCTACCTCCCCATTTCTCCCTTCTCCCTCTGTAACCCCCTTCTGCTGTGTAGATTTATGAGGTGCTGAGCCGAGCAGGAGAGTGAAGGTATATCAGGGTAAACTGATGTAAAATTTGTTCACCGTCACCGCAAAGGTAGTGATGGAGGAGTGGGGGGAATTTGAGAGTATTGGGGAGTGGGGATTGGGTCTACTTTTAGTGGGTGGGAAGGGAAAAAAGGTAATGAAGGGGGAAAGGGCTGGTTTAATGAAGGGGAGAAAGTGCTAGGGAGAGGGCATGGAGTTAAATTTAAAGGGAAATGTACATTTGTGGTTGTGAGGGAGAGTTGAGGTGAGGGCTGGAGAGGTGAAGGGGGAGAGGAGTAAAGGAGAAAGAGGCTGGAAGAGAATATTAAAGGGGATTAGTGTCGTAGGTGGTGTTGGGATAGTATTAGTGGCAGGATAGGAGGATGGTGCTGCTAGTTCTTCACCTTGTTGTCTATACATACATCCATAGGCTTTGTAAATACAGTTAGGTTACCTGGAGGTTATTCCTGGGATCAACGCCCCCGCGGCCCGGTCCATGAGCAGGCCTCTCGGTGGATCAGGGCCTGATCAACCAGGCTGTTACTGCTGGCCGCACGCAGTCCTACGTACGAACCACAGCCCGGCTGATCCGGCACTGACTTTAGGTATCTATCCAGCTCTCTCTTGAAGGCAGCCAGGGGTTTATTGGCAATTCCCCTAATGCTTGATGGGAGGCTGTTGAACAGTCTTGGGCCCCGGACACTTATTGTGTTTTCTCTTAGTGTACCATTGGCGCCCCTACTTTTAGTTGGGGTATTTTTCATTACCTGCCCAGTCTTTTACTTTCGTAGGAAGTGATTTCTGTGTGCAGATTCGGGAACATTCCTTCCAGGATCTTCCAAGTGTAGATTATGATATATATCTCTCCTGCGTTCCAACGAGTACAAGTCGAGTGCTTCCAAGCGTTCCCAGTAGTTAAGGTGCTTGATAGAACTTATACGTGCAGTAAAGGTTCTCTGTACATTCTCTAGATCTGCAGTTTCACCTGCTTTGAACAGAGATGTTAAAGTATTCCAGCCTAGAGAGCACAAGTGATTTGAAAAGGATCATCATTGGCTTGGCATCTCTTGTTTTGAATGTTCTCATTATCCATCCTATCATTTTCTTTGCACTTGTGATCGTGGCACTGTTGTGATCCTTGAAAGTGAGATCCTCAGACATTACTACTCCCAGGTCCCTTACATTATTTTTCCGCTCTATTGTATGGCCGGAGTCAGTAGTATACTCTGTTCTAGTTATTATCTCCTCCAGTTTTCCATAACGGAGTAGTTGGAATTTGTCTTCATTAAACATCATATTGTTCTCCGTTGCCCACTGGAAAAACTAGCCATGGGCTCCGTACCTGGAGTCTTCCTAGAGGTTGTTCTGGGAGGCAGCACCCCCGGGGCCCAGTCTTTTGCTTTCGTAGGGTGTGATTTCTGTGTGCAGATTTGGGACTAGTCCCTCTAAGATTTTCCAGGTGTACATTATGATGTATCTGTCTCTCGCCTGGTCTCCAGGGAGTACAGGTCAAGTGACTCCAAACGTTCCCAGTAATTAAGGTGCTTGACTGAACTTGTACAGTGAAGGTTCTCTGTACTAGACTTGAGGCTTTGAAATATGTCAGACTGAGCTGGGAGACTACCTGGAGGGCGATCCAGGGGCCAATGGCCCAGTCCTTGACCAAGCTTCCCGGTGAATCAGGGTTTGGTCAACCAGCGTGTTACTGCTGGTCACACGTAGTCTGACGTACGAACCAGCTCCCAGGGTTTAAAATACCAAAAATAGTATTTGTAGAGTTAGAAGGATTTTAGTGTTGTTAAAGTTGTAAGGTTGAGTAGTGGCTGGTCCTGGTAAGAGAGGCCTGGTCACAGACCGGGCCACTGGGGCGTTGATCACCGAAGCCCTCTCCAGGTAACTGGGAACAACAGCAATCACCACTGTCTTACTCTCTCTGGTCTGTGGAAATGGTGCAAGGCAGGGTGTGTACTCGCCTAATTGTGGTTGCAGGGTTCAGTTCATAGCTCTTGGCCCCACCTCTTCATTGATCGCTACTAAGGTCTTCTCTCTGCCTGCTCCATGAGCTTTATCAAACTTCGTCTTAAAGCTTACGTATGGATCCTGCCTCCACTACATCACTCTCTAGACTATTCCACTTCCTGACAACTCTATGACGGATGAAGTACTTTCTAACATCCCTGTGACTCATTTGAGTTTTCAACTTCTAGCTGTGACCCCTTGTTGCTGTGTGTGTGTGTGCGCGCGCGCGCGTGTGTGTGTGTGTGTGTACTCACCTAATTGAGGTTGCGGGGGTCGAGTCCGAGTGTGTGTGTGTGTGTGTGTGTGTGTGTGTGTGTGTGTGTGTGTGTGTGTACTCACCTATTTGTGGTTGCAGGGGTCGAGTCATAGCTCCTGTGTGTGTGTGTGTGTGTGTGTGTGTGTGTGTGTGTGTGTGTGTGTGTGTGTGTGTGTGTGTGTGCTGCTCTTCCAGATGTCTAAATCTGTATGTGTACATATTCTTGCTGGCTTGCTCGCTGCTTTCTACTGAATTCACAATGTCAGTGCTTTTCAGCCGCTCCCCTTAACTCAAGTGTTTGCTGGCCCGAGTCTGTGCAAGCGAGGAGCATTCTTCCTACATATTTCAAGCTCCTTCAACTGCACCAGCCTTCAAAGATATGTCAACCACCACTGCTACTGTAGGCAAGAGAATGTCCTCTCTCTCTCTCTCTCTCTCTCTCTCTCTCTCTCTCTCTCTCTCTCTCTCTCTCTCTCTCTCTCTCTCTCTCTCTCTCTCTCTCTCTCTCTCTCTCTCTCTTTTTCTCTTTTTTTTCCACAGAGTTTTACAAGGTTAGGTTAAGGGTTGCTAACTTTATTTACAAGCTAAGAACTGTTACCTACATCAGCTCATTTGAAAGCCCTTTTATTATTAAAAGATATATATGGAACAGGATGTAGTTGGAGCCATATGTGGGCCAGCCATTTTATTTGGTCAGTTGACTTTATTTGGTTGATGTCATTATGCTGTACAGACATGTTCAGTCTTTGTGTCTCCCGTTCTGCTCTAATGGCTTTTACTGCTCCCAAACAATAGTATTGTTGCACCTTTACATATGCTATCTAGTTCCATTATAAAGTAACAAATCCTCGTCCTTTTGTTTCGTGAACAAATTTGTGCGGTGATTTGATGATAACTTTTTGTTTACGAAACTAGTTGATGATGGAGTTTGAGAGTGACCGAGTGTGGGAACTTGTAGCTAGATAAATACAGTGTGCTAGAACTCTCTGTCCAACAGTGGACACCATCCACTCTGAGAGAGAGAGAGAGAGAGAGAGGGTGGGTGTATTGGAAGGGTGGTTGAGGTACAGCAGAGAATAGGGAAAAATTAACTCCACTTTGAAAGCTGTGAGACACACACACACACACACACACACACACACACACATACAGGAGCTCGGACTCGACCCCCGCAACTTCAACTAGGTGAGTACAACTTCAACTAGGTGAGTACACACACACACACACACACACACACACACACACACACACACACACACACACATACACACACACACACACACACACACACACACACACACACACACACACACACACACACACACACAGTGTGAAGAGGCGGGGCCAGGAGCTATGAATCAACAATTAGGTGAGAACACACACGCACACGTATACATCTGTAATTTATAAGTTAACTCTATAATAAACTGTGCTTAATGATAATAAGATTAATAAGAACTAATATTATTATTGTTATTGTTGTTATTTATCATCACAATTATTATTTTATTCAGGAACGTATAAGCTTCATACACCTTACCTTTGATATACCTTTAAAGAGTTTCGAGAGTTAATCTATTCTCTGAGCCCGGCCATGGGCCAGGCTCATCTGGTGCTTGCCTGGTCAACCAGGCTGTTGCTGCTGGAGGCCCGCTGCCCCACATATCCATCACAACTTGGTTAATCTGGCACCTGGTGAAGATACTTGAAGGCTGACGAAGCCACTAAAATACAGCCGGTTTCTTCGAGAAGAGAGATCCCTCTGGTTGTGGTTGACCGCCTGGTAACATACCGTTGCTTCAGTCAGGTTGTCTGTGTGTATAGGCCTGTGGGTAGGCTCTATAGACTGTATCCTGTGGGCCAATTGAGCAAGGCAAAGGGGGCATTGTGTGTTGGTGGTGGGAGGTGGTCCAGACCATGAGGTACCAGGGTAGGTGTTACGCGTTTCCTTGTTTGAAGCCACTGGCTTGGAAAACACACTGGGGGTGTGGTGAAGTGTTTGTGGTGTGGTTTGGGAGGGGGTTCTAGTGGTGACAGTTGGGGTGGTGGTGTAGGGGGGTATGACGGTTGAGGTGGTGGTGACAGTTGAGGTAATGGTGACCGTTGAGGTGGTGATGGTTGAGGTGGTGATGTTGAGGTGGTGGTGACTGTTGAGGTGGTGGTGACGGTTGAGGTGGTGGTGACAGTTGAGGTGGTGGTGACGGTTGAGGTGGTGGTGACGGTTGAGGTGGTGGTGACGGTTGAGGTGGTGATGACGGTTGAGGTGGTGGTGACGGTTGAGGTGGTGGTGACTGTTGAGGTGGTGGTGACAGTTGAGGTGGTGGTGATGTTGAGGTGGTGGTGACTGTTGAGGTGGTGGTGACGGTTGAGGTGGTGGTGACAGTTGAGGTGGTGGTGATGTTGAGGTGGTGGGGACTGTTGAGGTGGTGGTGACTTGAGGTGGTGGTGACAGTTGAGGTGGTGGTGATGTTGAGGTGGTGGTGACTGTTGAGGTGGTGGTGACAGTTGAGGTGGTGGTGATGTTGAGGTGGTGGTGACTGTTGAGGTGGTGGTGACTGTTGAGGTGGTGGTGACTGTTGAGGTGGTGGTGACTGTTGAGGTGGTGGTGACTGTTGAGGTGGTGGTGACAGTTGAGGTGGTGGTGATGTTGAGGTGGTGGTGACTGTTGAGGTGGTGGTGACTGTTGAGGTGGTGGTGACTGTTGAGGTGGTGGTGACGGTTGAGGTGGGCATTTTTTTAAACAAAATTACGTACAAGTTCCTTAAACTACGTGCGGCCAACAGTAACAGCTTGGTTCATCAGGCCTTGATCCAGCGAGAAACTTGGTGTGGGACCGGGTAGCGGGGGCGTTGACCCCTACACATGCATACATATGCAATAATGGTGAACAAGCGATGCAAAACCTTCAGGAGCCAGCAGTGTTGCAGAAATAAGAAAGAAGACCAGGTAGAATCGTTCCCTTCAACTAATCTACGTGGACTTCCTACGTATTTCTGCAACATTGCTAGCTCCTGAAGATGTGTTGATTGCAACATGATAGGCCTAGAGCTATCACTCAACTTCCCCTATGGTTGCTTTGCACACACATCTGAGAGAGAGAAAGAGAGAGCGTGCCTTTCTCCCTGAGGCACAGTGCCAATTGTGCTAGCTTCCGACCCTGCCTGTTTACCCGTTTCCTTGTTTTGCTTGTGTCAACCTTGTTTACTCTGTAAATTGTTTATCGGCAGTGTTTTTCTCTGTTATTGTTTACCTCCAGCACTTGTTCCTCCATTTTGTTTACCTCCAACACTGTTGTTCCTCCATTTTGTTTGCCCCCAGTACCGTTGTTCCTCTTGTTTGCCCCAACACTGTTGTTCCTCCCTTTTGTTTACCTCCAACACTGTTGTTCCTCCCTTTTGATTGCATCCACCACCATCTATTTTCATCACCATCTATCTTCATCACCATCTATCTTCATCGCCATCTATCTTCATCACCATCTATCTTCATCACCATCTATCTTCATCACCATCTTCAATCATCACTTCCATCATTCGTATTCGCTCGCCCTTTGAACTTTATTTATTATTCTCGTAAGTACAAGTATACATCGAGGATATCTACTGGGGAATAATTACTTCTGTTACAATTATCTAGATGTTTTAGTCAAAGATGGTAAAGCAGAAGTCTCTCTCTCCACCCTCCTCTTTCTTGTCACTCCCAGCATGAAAAAAGGCAGGAAACTATAATATAACTTATTGAAAAAAAAATGGCTTAGATGAAAATGGCCTCTTTAGTGTTGTTCCTACAGCGTGTACTCGTGTTACTCAGCTGCTGCTCACAGAACTAGTTCTGCTACTGGTTCTACCACTAGTTCTACCAAAGGTTCTACAACTAGTTCTACCACTGGTTCAACCACTGGTTCAACCACTGGTTCTACCACTGGAAGTACAAGTTCAGGAAGACGGGTATGTCTTGGGAATATCCTCCTCCTCCTTCTCCTCCTCCTCCTAATCATCATCATCATCATCACCTTAAGCCAGCAGATAGTGGAGCCAACAAAACTAGAAAACACACTTGACCTTATCTTCACAAATAATGAGGACCTGATAAGAGACATAAGAATATCAAAAACAACTAATTCCGATCACAACCTAATCGAAGTCCAGACGTACATGCATAGGGGTCCTGATCAGCAGAATGCATGTACCTGTGAAGGTGTCTTCACAAAATACAACTTCAACAACAAGAACATCAACTGGGACCAGGTAAACCATGTCCTAAACGAAACATGTTGGGAAGATGTCTTAAATGACATGGATCCAAACCAGTGCCTTGAAAGGATCAACTTCCTGGTAGCCGAAGCATGTTCTAGGCATATTCCCCTAAGAAAGAAGAAGAGCAGGAGTAAACTGGAGAGAAAAAGATGCTCCCTCTACAGAAGACAACGAAGAGTCACTGAGCTCCTCACAAGTGCTTGAATATCTGATACACGAAAGGAGGCGCTGACCAGGGAAGTGGAAACTATCGAACTTAAGCTAAATGACTCTTACAGGAACCAGGAGAGGCAGGAGGAGCTTAAAGCTATTAGTGAAATTGAAAGAAATTCAAAATATTTCTTTTCATATGCCAAAAACAAGGCAAATACCACATCTAGTATCGGGCCCTTACTCAGACAGGATGGGACTTACACAGATGACAACAAGGAAATGAGTGAAATATTGAAATCCCAGTACGACTCTGTGTTTAGTGAACCACTAATCGGTCTGAGGATCGACGACCCAAATGATTTCTTCATGAATGAGCCTCAAAACTCCATAAATGTATGCCAGATTTCCAACATTACCATAACTCGGATAGATTTCGAAAAAGCCATTGACAACATGCCTATGCACTCAGCCCCGGGCCCAGACTCGTGGAACTCTGTTTTCATTAAGAACTGCAAGAAACCCCTCTCGCATGCCCTAAGTACACTATGGAGGAGGAGCTTGGACATGGGTGAAATTCCACAGTCACTTAAAACAACGGATATAGCCCCACTCCATAAAGGTGGCAGCAAAGCATTAGCTAAGAACTATAGACCAATAGCTCTGACGTCCCACATCATAAAAATCTTTGAAAAAGTGCTAAGAAGCAGGATTGCAAATCACTTGGATTCCCTAAATCTGCACAATCCAGGGCAACATGGGTTCAGGGCAGGTCGCTCCTGCCTCTCACAACTACTGGATCACTATGACATGGCCTTGGATGCACTGGAAGAAAATCAGAATGCAGATGTAATATACACAGACTTTGCAAAAGCATTTGACAAATGCGATCATGGCGTAATAGCCCATAAAATACGTGCTAAAGGAATAACTGGGAAAGTGGGGAGATGGATCTTCAACTTCCTAACAAATCGAACACAAAGAGTAGTGGTCAACAGAGCTAAATCGGAGGCTGCCATAGTGAAGAGCTCTGTTCCACAAGGCACAGTACTCGCCCCCATCTTATTCCTTATCCTCATATCAGACATAGACAGAGATATACACCACAGCACCGTATCATCCTTTGCGGATGATACTAGGATCTGCATGAGGCTGTCATCTACTGAGGACGCGGTTAACCTCCAAGAAGATATAAACAAAGTTTTCCAGTGGGCAACGGTAAACAATATGATGTTCAATGAGGACAAATTCCAACTACTCCGTTATGGAAAACTGGAGGAGATAATAACTAGAACAGAGTATACTACTGACTCCGGCCATACAATAGAGCGGAAAAATAATGTAAGGGACCTGGGAGTAGTAATGTCTGAGGATCTCACTTTCAAGGATCACAACAGTGCCACGATCGCACGTGCAAAGAAAATGTTAGGATGGATAATGAGAACTTTCAAAACGAGAGATGCCAAGCCCATGATGATCCTTTTCAAATCACTTGTTCTCTCTAGGCTGGAATACTGCTGTACATTAACATCTCCATTCAAAGCAGGTGAAATCGCAGATCTAGAGAGTGTACAGAGATCCTTTACTGCACGGATAAGTTCTGTCAAGCACCTTAACTACTGGGAACGCTTGGAAGCACTTGACTTGTACTCGTTGGAACGCAGGAGGGAGAGATATATCATAATCTACACTTGGAAAATCTTGGAAGGAATGGTCCCAAATCTGCACACAGAAATCACTCCCTACGAAAGTAAAAGACTGGGCAGGCGATGCAAAATGCCCCCAATAAAAAGTAGGGGCGCCATTGGTACACTAAGGGAAAACCCCATAAGTGTCCGGGGCCCAAAACTGTTCAACAGCCTCCCATCAAGCATTAGGGGAATTGCCAATAAACCCCTGGCTGCCTTCAAGAGAGAGCTGGACAGATACCTAAAGTCAGTGCCGGATCAGCCGGGCTGTGGCTCGTACGTTGGACTGCGTGCGGCCAGCAGTAACAGCCTAGTTGATCAGGCCCTGATCCATCGGGAGGCCTGGTCATGGACCGGGCCGCGGGGGCGTTGATCCCCGGAATAACCTCCAGGTAACCTCATCACCACCACCATCATCTTCCTCCTGTCTCATTTCTACTCTCAATTTTCTAAACATTTTTCCCCTTCCACCATAAAAGACAATATTCAACAGAGACACGCACATATAAGCAGTAAAGAGAGTACTGTTAAGCCCGGGGCTCTGGTGTCACTATGACCGACTCTGCTTGTAGATCAACACACACATGTCCACCTGTGATAATTACGGCATCTACGAGACAGCCTCAACATCCGCCTTGTAATAAATAAGACTCTCTGGTAATTGTATGATAATTGAATCGGATTATCTGATAAATGATAGGCGTAATTCTTATGGATTGAGAAGGGTGTCCAGTGAGATGGTGGAGTTACTGTGGTGTGGCAGGTTATGGTGGTAGTGGTGGTGATGGTAGAAGTGGTAGTGGTGGTGATGGTAGAAGTGGTAGTGGTGGTGATGGTAGAAGTGGTACTAGTGGTGATGGTAGAAGTGGTACTAGTGGTGGTAGTGGTGATGGTAGAAGTGGTACTAGTGGTGGTAGTGGCGATGGTAGAAGTGGTACTAGTGGTGATGGTAGAAGTGGTACTAGTGGTGATGGTAGAAGTGGTACTAGTGGTGATAGTGGTGATGGTAGAAGTGGTACTAGTGGTGGTAGTGTTGATGGTAGAAGTGGTACTAGTGGTGGTAGTGGTGATGGTAGAAGTGGTACTAGTGGTGATGGTAGAAGTGGTACTAGTGGTGATGGTAGAAGTGGTACTAGTGGTGATAGTGGTGATGGTAGAAGTGGTACTAGCGGTGATGGTAGAAGTGGTACTAGTGGTGGTAGTGGTGATGGTAGAAGTGGTACTAGTGGTGGTAGTGGCGATGGTAGAAGTGGTACTAGTGGTGATGGTAGAAGTGGTACTAGTGGTGGTAGTGGTGATGGTAGAAGTGGTACTAGCGGTGATGGTAGAAGTGGTACTAGTGGTGGTAGTGGCGATGGTAGAAGTGGTACTAGTGGTGGTAGTGGCGATGCTAGAAGTGGTACTAGTGGTGATGGTAGAAGTGGTACTAGTGGTGATGGTAGAAGTGGTACTAGTGGTGATGGTAGAAGTGGTACTAGTGGTGGTAGTGGCGATGGTAGAAGTGGTACTAGTGGTGATGGTAGAAGTGGTACCAGTGGTGGTAGTGGTGATGGTAGAAGTGGTACTAGTAGTGATGGTAGAAGTGGTACTAGTGGTGATGGTAGAAGTGGTACTAATGGCGATGGTAGAAGTGGTACTAGTGGTGATGGTAGAAGTGGTACTAGTGGTGGTAGTGGCGATGGTAGAAGTGGTACTAGTGGTGATGGTAGAAGTGGTACCAGTGGTGGTAGTGGTGATGGTAGAAGTGGTACTAGTAGTGATGGTAGAAGTGGTACTAGTGGTGATGGTAGAAGTGGTACTAGTGGTGGTAGTGGTGATGGTAGAAGTGGTACTAGTGGTGATGGTAGAAGTGGTACTAGTGGTGGTAGTGGTGATGGTAGAAGTGCTACTAGTGGTGATGGTAGACGTGGTACTAGTGGTGGTAGTGGTGATGGTAGAAGTGGTACTAGTGGTGATGGTAGAAGTGGTACTAGTGGTGGTAGTGGTGATGGTAGAAGTGGTACTAGTGGTGATGGTAGAAGTGGTACTAGTAGTGGTAGTGGCGATGGTAGAAGTGGTACTAGTGGTGGTAGTGGTGATGGTAGAAGTGGTACTAGTGGTGTTGGTAGAAGTGGTACTAGTGGTGTTGGTAGAAGTGGTACTAGTAGTGGTGGTGGTGATGGTAGAAGTGGTACTAGTGGTGGTAGTAGTGATGGTAGAAGTGGTACTAGTGGTGGTAGTGGCGATTGTAGAAGTGGTACTAGTGGTGATAGTAGAAGTGGTACTAGTGGTGGTAGTGGCGATGGTAGAAGTGGTACTAGTGGTGAGAGTAGAAGTGGTACTAGTGGTGGTATTGGTGATGGTAGAAGTGCTACTAGTGGTGATGGTAGACGTGGTACTAGTGGTGGTAGTGGTGATGGTAGAAGTGTCACTAGTGGTGATGGTAGAAGTGGTACTAGTGGTGGTAGTGGTGATGGTAGAAGTGGTACTAGTGGTGATGGTAGAAGTGGTACTAGTGGTGGTAGTGGCGATGGTAGAAGTGGTACTAGTGGTGGTAGTGGTGATGGTAGAAGTGGTACTAGTGGTGTTGGTAGAAGTGGTACTAGTGGTGTTGGTAGAAGTGGTACTAGTGGTGGTGGTGGTGGTGATGGTAGAAGTGGTACTAGTGGTGGTAGTAGAAGTGGTACTAGTGGTGGTAGTGGCGATGATAGAAGTGGTACTAGTGGTGGTCGTGGTGATGGTAGAAGTGGTACTAGTGGTGATGGTTGAAGTGGTGGTAGTGGCGATGGTAGAAGTGGTACTAGTGGTGATAGTAGAAGTGGTACTAGTGGCGATGGTAGAAGTGGTACTAGTGGTGATAGTAGAAGTGGTACTAGTGGTGGTAGTGGTGATGGTAGAAGTGGTACTAGTGGTGGTGGTGGTGATGTGGATGATGGTGTAATAACGAAGGGTGACAGTGGTGTCTGGTAGTTACCTGCAGTTGTTCTGGGGGTGATCAACCAGGTTGTTGGCGCATGCCGGCCGCACACAGTCCATCGTATGCACTCACAGCCTGGAGGTTAAGGAAATAACGTGAAGAACGTACCTAGTTTCTTCTTGAAGACATCTAAGACTGTTGGTAAATTCTCTTTGTGTATAAAGTCGAGGTCCATTAATACTTAATGACTTATTTCCTGGTACTCTTTCCTCCTCTGCTTTTTATTAAAGCAATTTTGCACCCTTGCCCAAGCCTCTTGCTTTCACAGGAAGTAATTTCAGTGTATAGATGGAACCAGTTCCTCCAGAATGTTGTGTAGTTCTCTCTGACGTATCAATGTGTACACTTCAAGGGATCTCAGGAGTTCCTAATTATTTAGGCCCTTGGCTGAATTTATGCATGCAGTTAAGGTTTTTTGTACATTCTCTAGATCTGTATTTCGTCTGGCTTACAAAGGACTGTTATATATAGAGTTAGGACATAGAAAACTGTCTATGCTCTACTAGGAAAGTCCAAACAGAGATCATGCATAGAGTTAGAAGATAGAAAACTGGACAGAATGAAGAAGGTTGTTAAATGGTTCAGTAAACAGGAAATATCACAACAAAATAGTGGAAGTCAACACTGAGAAGTCACAGTTGAAGAAGAGAAACTAAAGATTGTTGTAGAGGTGTGGTGGAGGGTAGTGGTGGTGGTGGTGGTGGTAGTTGTGGTGTTAGGAGTGATGGTGGTAGTAGTGATGATGGTGGTAGTAGTGGTGATGGTAGTGGTGGTGGTTGTGGTGTTAGTGATGGTGGTGGTCCTATGTATATTTGGGTTATTACAATCAAAATCATAGTCCCAACATCTATACACACAGACACGTGTATACTCCCTGTACACGTATACCGTTGATACACATACCTGGAGGTTACCTGGAGGTTATTCCTGGGATCAACGCCCCCGCGGCCCGGTCCATGACCAGGCCTCACGATGGATCAGGGCCTGATCAACTAGGCTGTTACTGCTGGCCGCACGCAGTCCAACGTACGAGCCACAGCCCGGCTGATCCGGCACTGACTTTAGGTATCTGTCCAGCTCTCTCTTGAAGGCAGCCAGGGGTTTATTGGCAATTCCCCCCTAATGCTTGATGATACACACGGAGGTATCCTCCCTGTACACGTATACCATTAATACATACTGTTGATACATACGTGTATCCTCCCTATACACGTATACCATTAATACAGTACTTGGGCCCCGGACACTTATGATACATACGTGTATCCTCCCTGTACACGTATACCATTAATACATACGTGTATCCTCCCTGTACACGTATACCATTAATACATACGTGTATCCTCCCTATACACGTATACCATTAATACATACGTGTATCCTCCCTGTACACGTATACCATTAATACATACGTGTATCCTCCCTGTACACGTATACCATTGATACACGTGTATACTCGGTATGCATACACCACTCAAATTTAAAAAATACAAATGTTTTAATATAAATTCATACATAGATGTTCTCACACATAAATATTCACATTTGTATTCAAATATATATATATATATATATATATATATATATATATATATATATATATATATATATATATATATATTAATAAACATTTGCCCAGATGTTAGGTTCGTTTAAATGTATTAAATGATGTAATTAATGGTTGTGTAATTAGGCAGTACTGTAGTTACAGTCTCGTTAGTTAGCTGAGAAACTGGTGCCAGACCTGATTAATGTGGCACGTCACACCCAGGCACTCCTCCAGTATCACCCCTGAGAATGATAATAATAATAATTATTATTATTATTATTATATTACTGTAAGTGCTATCTACGTATTCTGGAGGTGCCACTTTCGTACTGTAGGCTTGCCACCTTCGTACTCTGGGAGTATTACCTTCGTACTCTTGGAGTGTTAGCTCCGTACTCTGGGAGTGCCACCTTCGTGCTCTGGGAGTGCCACCTTCGTGCTCTGGGAGTGCCACCTTCGTGCTCTGGGAGTGCCAACGCACCTTAAGGTCACCGACCTTTCCAACGTGTCCCACCACTCCAGCATTAGTTAATTATCTTGCACCGCAGGTGTGTGTGTGCCCCCCTAATTGTGGTTACAGAGGTCGATTCACAGCTCTTGGCCCCGCCTCTTCACTGGCTGCTACTCGGTCACTCTTCCCTCTCCAAGAGCTTTATCATACCTCTCCTTAAAGCTATGTACGGATCCTGCCTCCACTACATCACTTCCCGGACTATTCCACTTCCTGACAACTCTGTGACTGAAGAAATGTTTCCTTTAGAAAGGATATAGGAAAGTACTGGTTTAGCCATCGAGTTGTAAATGAATAGAACAAACTACTCCCAGGTAGTGTTAAGATTTGTTATGATTTTTAACTCAGAGGGTTAACCACCCAGGATAACACAAGAAAGTGCGTCATCAAGGACTGTCTGTCCTATTTCCATTGTGGGTCATTCTGTTTTGTTCCCCAGGATGCTACTGAAGCAGGAACCTTTCATAGCTTTCAAAACTAGGTTAGACAGGTACGTGATAAGGTGTATGTGAGTTGGACCTGCCTAGTATGTGCTAGGCAGGTCCATGGAACCTACCATAGCCAAACCACCATACTCTTCACCCGTAAACAAGCACATTCCACCATAGGCACGTAATCTCACCCCAACATAGCGACCCTACAACCCTAACCTGCCATACGACACCCACCCTTCCTTCTCTCCTTCCCTTACCTCAAAGGGACACCCTCGGTCAAATAATTGATTTACGAGTAGTAATAAGAGAGAATATAATGGTTTATGACCATCAATGGGGTGGGGAGTCGAGTATACTGGCCTAGATGTACGCCATAATATGTCCGCTGCATACTGACGCGGGATGCTCCAACGCAGTTATATTCACCAATGTTTATAGTCAGATAAAAAAGATAGAGCCTATTTTGTAGGCCTATGGAGGGCCGTGTAGGTAGTTTGTGGTGTAGACGACATGCGTGATGGTTGTGGTTGGAAAGGTTGTTTAGGAGAAGCATTGAAAATTGCTTGTGTAAATACTTTTTTGTTAATGGGTTTGGGCTTGAGGAAGACCTGCCTAGTATGGGCCAATAGGCCTGCTGCAGTGTTCCTCCTTTCTTATGTTGATATTTGTAAGGTTGTGTTGTGGTTTTATACTTTGGCAGGAGTGCTGAGCTCCTCTCTCCCCTGAACACGCAAGATTACAGGTAAATCTTACGAACCTATGTTTACATTCAGTATATATATTACTTCTCTGGATTCTTCTTAATAGTTCATAATCCTGTAATATTTCCTTTCCTACCTTGGAGGTCTGGTCTGGGACCTGGTCTTGGGGAAGATAATCACCAGAACTACTAACACTTTCCAACCTTGGAGGTCTGGTCTGGGACCTGGTCTTGGGGAAGATAATCACCAGAACTACTAACACTTTCCAACCTTGGAGGTCTGGTCTGGGACCTGGTCTTGGGGAAGATAATCACCAGAACTAACACTTTCCTACCTTGGAGGTCTGGTCTGGGACCTGGTCTTGGGGAAGATAATCACCAGAACTACTAACACTTTCCAACCTTGGAGGCCTGGTCTGGGACCTGGTCTTGGGGAAGATAATCACTAGAACTACTAACACTTTCCAACCTTGGAGGTCTGGTCTGGGACCTGGTCTTGGGGAAGATAATCACCAAAACTACTAACACTTTCCAACCTTGGAGGCCTAGTCTGGGACCTGGTCTTGGGGAAGATAATCACCAGAACTACTAACACTTTCCAACCTTGGAGGCCTGGTCTGGGACCTGGTCTTGGGGAAGATAATCACTAGAACTACTAACACTTTCCAACCTTGGAGGTCTGGTCTGGGACCTGGTCTTGGGGAAGATAATCACCAAAACTACTAACACTTTCCAACCTTGGAGGCCTAGTCTGGGACCTGGTCTTGGGGAAGATAATCACCAGAACCACTAACACTTTCCAACCTTGGAGGTCTGGTCTGGGACCTGGTCTTGGGGAAGATAATCACCAGAACCACTTACACTTTCCAACCTTGGAGGTCTGGTCTGGGACCTGGTCTTGGGGAAGATAATCACCAGAACCACTAACACTTTCCAACCTCGGAGGCCTGGTCTGGGACCTGGTCTTGGGAAAGATAATCACCAGAACCACTAACTGGGACTTGGGGAAGATAATCACTAACACTTTCCAACCTGGAGGCCTGGTCTGGGACCTGGTCTTGGGGAAGATAATCTTGGGGAAGATAACCAGAACCACTAACACTTTCCAACCTTGGAGGTCTGGTCTGGGACCTGGTCTTGGGGAAGATAATCACCAGAACCACTAACACTTTCCAACCTCGGAGGCCTGGTCTGGGACCTGGTCTTGGGGAAGATAATCACCAGAACCACTAACACTTTCCAACCTCGGAGGCCTGGTCTGGGACCTGGTCTTGGGGAAGATAATCACCAGAACTACTAACACTTTCCAACCTTGGAGGCCTGGTCTGGGACCTGGTCTTGGGGAAGATAATCACCAGAACCACTAACACTTTCCAACCTCGGAGGCCTGGTCTGGGACCTGGTCTTGGGGAAGATAATCACCAAAACCACTAACACTTTCCAACCTTGGAGGCCTGGTCTGGGACCTGGTCTTGGGGAAGATAATCACCAGAACCACTAACACTTTCCAACCTTGGAGGCCTGGTCTGGGACCTGGTCTTGGGGAAGATAATCACCAGAACCACTAACACTTTCCAACCTCGGAGGCCTGGTCTGGGACCTGGTCTTGGGGAAGATAATCACCAGAACCACTAACACTTTCCAACCTTGGAGGTCTGGTCTGGGACCTGGTCTTGGGGAAGATAATCACCAGAACCACTAACACTTTCCAACCTTGGAGGTCTGGTCTGGGACCTGGTCTTGGGGAAGATAATCACCAGAACTACTAACACTTTCCAACCTTGGAGGTCTGGTCTGGGACCTGGTCTTGGGGAAGATAATCACCAGAACCACTTACACTTTCCAACCTTGGAGGTCTGGTCTGGGACCTGGTCTTGGGGAAGATAATCACCAGAACTACTAACACTTTCCAACCTTGGAGGTCTGGTCTGGGACCTGGTCTTGGGGAAGATAATCACCAGAACTACTAACACTTTCCAACCTTGGAGGTCTGGTCTGGGACCTGGTCTTGGGGAAGATAATCACCAGAACCACTAACACTTTCCAACCTTGGAGGTCTGGTCTGGGACCTGGTCTTGGGGAAGATAATTACCAGAACCACTAACACTTTCCAACCTTGGAGGTCTGGTCTGGGACCTGGTCTTGGGGAAGATAATCACCAGAACTACTAACACTTTCCAACCTTGGAGGTCTGGTCTGGGACCTGGTCTTGGGGAAGATAATCACCAGAACCACTTACACTTTCCAACCTTGGAGGTCTGGTCTGGGACCTGGTCTTGGGGAAGATAATCACCAAAACCACTAACACTTTCCAACCTTGGAGGCCTGGTCTGGGACCTGGTCTTGGGGAAGATAATCACCAGAACCACTAACACTTTCCAACCTTGGAGGCCTGGTCTGGGACCTGGTCTTGGGGAAGATAATCACCAGAACCACTTACACTTTCCAACCTTGGAGGTCTGGTCTGGGACCTGGTCTTGGGGAAGATAATCACCAGAACCACTAACACTTTCCAACCTTGGAGGTCTGGTCTGGGACCTGGTCTTGGGGAAGATAATCACCAGAACCACTTACACTTTCCAACCTTGGAGGCCTGGTCTGGGACCTGGTCTTGGGGAAGATAATCACCAGAACCACTAACACTTTCCAACCTTGGAGGTCTGGTCTGGGACCTGGTCTTGGGGAAGATAATCACCAGAACCACTAACACTTTCCAACCTTGGAGGTCTGGTCTGGGACCTGGTCTTGGGGAAGATAATCACCAGAACCACTAAGAGATAACAGAAACAGTGTGGTGGGTTAGTTGTAGATTATTTTATTGTTCATAGAAACCGCTAAATCCGTAGGGGTCATGCAACTCTTGAGTTATGAGACATCTACCTACCTGGTGTCTATCTGGAGTCGCTTCCGAAGGTCACTGCCCTCGCGACCCGGTCCCAGGCCAGTTCTCCGGGTTATTAGTTGCCGCCGTCCGCAACGTATGCTCCACAACCCGGCTGATCAGGAACTGTTTTGAGGTACCTGTCGAGTTCCCTCTTGAAGACTCTTAAGGGTTTGTTGATAATGCCCCTTATGCATAGTATAAGAAAGAGTAGAGATACAAATCTTCAGTATTTAAGGTTCCATTCTTATGCTTCACATTGTTCCAGACCATTGAGCTGCACTGTTCTCCAGGCTGATGGACTGATTACTTTGCTACCACGTCTGCCGCCTCTGTATTTGACTGATGAAGTCTGCTCTGTAGGGGAAAACGTTTTAGTTAACAATAAAGATACTCGGTTGGTCGCACTCGGCTCGCACAATGAGATGCATGGTTCGATCCCCGGTACAGGTGGAAACAGTAGGATGTGTTTCCTTTAGATACCTGCTGTCCCTGTTCACCTAGCAGTAAGTAGGTACCTGGGTGTTAGCTGACTGGTGTGGGTCGCATCCTGATACAAAATTAACCTAAGTTGCCCGAAATTCTCTGCATAACCAGAGGCTTTATATATATAGTATATCATTGATGTCAGCTATGGTCTGTATAAGTTGTATTATGTACCTGTAAAATGAAGATTATTATTATTATTATTATTATTATTATTATTATTATTATTATTATTATTATTAGGAGAGATTGTAATGTGCATAAGTTTGTAATTGCGCCGCCAAGATAAGGTCAGGTGGAGGTAGATAACAATGAAGCTGAAGAAGATATGTCTTATCCAGGGCTTGTAGTAGGAAACTTAAACTAGAATATTAAGTAAGGGAGCGCTCTGCCCCTTCAAAAATAAATGCCACTTTTATTGGTTTGTTGACTTTTATGATGTAAAATGTTTCAGTGTCCCCCAGTAATGTGTGTATATGACTGTGTGCACATGATTGTGTGCACATGATTGTGTGCATGTTGTGTTCACTTGATTATGTGTATATATTGTGTGCACATGAATGCATATGCACCTTATGTGCACACAGTAATGTCTACACATGTATGTGATTTATACAGCGTCACTTTATTCTATACTTGTATACTTGTCTCTGTTCTTATGATATACCTCTGATGAGTTTCGAGAGTTTTTCTACTCCCAGAGCCCGGCCCAGGGCCAGGCTCGTCTGGTGATTGTTTTGTCAACCAGGCTGTTGTTGCTGGTGGCCCGCAGACCGACATATCCATCACAGCCTGGTGGATCTGGCACCTGGTGATGCTTTTGTGTCCAGACTATGTAGGTCTGATAGATCATTAGGTGTACTTGGACCACCATGCAAGTCTCATGGTCAGACCATGAGGGTCTCTCAGTGTGGTTGCTTGAAGGTCGTCTTCTGCCTCTGAAGAGTGTCTTAAAGGCCGCACTCTGCCATTAAGCTCTGCTACACACAAAAATTGCATTTTCTTTATATTTCTGTAGAAGTAGGATAAATTTCATTATGTATATTATGGACAAATGTTGGATTAGTGCAGCTACCACAAACAGCCTGGAAATTCAACTGTAAAACAATTGTGTGTGTGGTGGCGAGGGGGTGTTATCAGGTGCTTTCAATATTTTTTTTTTGTATTGTTAACACTGCATAATATTCACACCACACATTGCACTCAGACACATCTCCACTGCCTCAAGCCTTCTCCTTGTTGCAACATACACCACCCGTATCATCCTTTGCGGATGATACTAGGATCTGCATGAGGCTGTCATCTGCTGACGACGCGGTTAACCTCCAAGAAGATATAAACAAAGTTTTCCAGTGGGCAACGGTAAACAATATGATGTTCAATGAGGACAAATTCCAACTACTCCGTTATGGAAAACTGGAGGAGATAATAACTAGAACAGAGTATACTACTGACTCCGGCCATACAATAGAGCGGAAAAATAATGTAAGGGACCTGGGAGTAGTAATGTCTGAGGATCTCACTTTCAAGGATCACAACAGTGCCACGATCGCACGTGCAAAGAAAATGATAGGATGGATAATGAGAACTTTCAAAACGAGAGATGCCAAGCCCATGATGATCCTTTTCAAATCACTTGTTCTCTCTAGGCTGGAATACTGCTGTACATAAACATCTCCATACAAAGCAGGTGAAATCGCAGATCTAGAGAGTGTACAGAGATCCTTTACTGCACGTATAAGTTCTGTCAAGCACCTTAACTACTGGGAACGCTTGGAAGCACTTGACTTGTACTCGTTGGAACGCAGGAGGGAGAGATATATCATAATCTACACTTGGAAAATCTTGGAAGGAATGGTCCCAAATCTGCACACAGAAATCACTCCCTACGAAAGTAAAAGACTGGGCAGGCGATGCAAAATGCCGCCAATAAAAAGTAGGGGCGCCATTGGTACACTAAGAGAAAACACCATAAGTGTCCGGGGCCCAAAACTGTTCAACAGCCTCCCATCAAGCATTAGGGGAATTGCCAATAAACCCCTGGCTGCCTTCAAGAGAGAGCTGGACAGATACCTAAAGTCAGTGCCGGATCAGCCGGGCTGTGGCTCGTACGTCGGACTGCGTGCGGCCAGCAGTAACAGCCTAGTTGATCAGGCCCTGATCCATCGGGAGGCCTGGTCATGGACCGGGCCGCGGGGGCGTTGATCCCCGGAATAACCTCCAGGTAACCCATGCTTCACACCCATATAAGAGCATTGATACCACTATACTTTCATACATTCCTCTCTTTGAATCCATGGATAACGTTCTTTGTCTCCACAGACTCCTCAGTGCAAAACACACCCTTTTCCCTAAATCAGTTATATGATTCAGCTTGTGGAGAAATTTCTCCAGAAAGGGGGTATTTCTCAGCCCTCTCAGCCCCCCTCTTCAGCCCCTTCTGGGAGCTGAGTCCCTCAGGGGGCTGAAGAGGAGGCTCAGCTCCCGGAAGGAGAATTTTCTCCACACGCCTCGTCTTTCATAAATGAACCATACTTAGATAAAATACGTGAAGTAAAAAAAAAAAGGTCAGTAGAGGATGAGAGGCAGGGTGAGGGGAGCCACGACCCCCACACACACAACACACTATTAAGCCAGACACTTCGCAATTTAGAGTCATATGCAAAAATAGCGAACGTATGATGCAAGATGCAAAACAATCACCGGGGGAGTTGAATGATAGCTCTAGGCCTTTTATATTGCAATCAACACATCAGGAGCTTGCGATGTTGCAGAAAAGAGATGGTACAAGCCAACACGATCACACGAAGCGCCAGCAAGGCTCTTCCTGTTATCATGTTTGCACCCTAGTAGAAACATCTGTGTTTACACCCGTACTGGGGATCAAACCACGCATCTCAGTGTATAAGCTTATTGTGCTACCAACCGAGCTGGTTGCATGCATGTACATGAGCCTAACATTTTGTCGGTAGTTCTACCATTATTACTGATTGTTGCGATACATGAATGTGAAATCGGAAATTTTCTCTCTTCTACTGTGATTCGGTGTTCAATTCCTCAGTTCTTCCGTAGAGAAGCCACTGAAATTTGTTCTCATTGAACACCATATTGTTGTCTATGGTCCACTGGGAGACCTGGTTAATATCAGCTTTAAGTTTCATTCACACTGCCATCGATGAAAGCTGTTCAGCGTTCTTGAACCACAGGTTCAGTAAGTTAGAAGGACCGACACTCGTACATATTCTAGGTTGTCAATAGTAGGGTGATACTGAGAAAGTGTGGAATTGTAGGGGGTAACCTGTAAGATGGGAGTGTAGGGGTGACCTTTAAGATGGGAGTATAAAGGTGACCTTTATGATGAAAGTGTATGGGTGGCCTCAGAGGGGGAGGGTGTTGGACTGTTGAATAAAGATTTGAGAACTATTCACTTGCAAGTATTGTGTTAGTGATGGTGTGTGCCTGCCTCACCATGTCTGCCTCACCGTGTCTGCCTCACCATGTCTGCCTCACCGTGCCTGCCTCACCATGTCTGCCTCACAGTGTCTGCCTCACCATGCCTGCCTCACCGTGTCTGCCTCACCGTGTCTGCCTCACCGTGCCTGCCTCACCGTGTCTGCCTCACCATGCCTGCCTCACCGTGCCTGCCTCACCGTGTCTGCCTCACCGTGCCTGCCTCACCGTGTCTGCCTCACCATGCCTGCCTCACCGTGCCTGCCTCACCATGTCTGCCTCACCGTGTCTGCCTCACCATGCCTGCCTCACCATGTCTGCCTCACCGTGTCTGCCTCACCATGCCTGCCTCACCGTGCCTGCCTCACCATGTCTGCCTCACCATGTCTGCCTCACCGTGTCTGCCTCACCGTGTCTGCCTCACCATGCCTGCCTCACCGTGCCTGCCTCACCATGTCTGCCTCACCGTGTCTGCCTCACCGTGCCTGCCTCACCATGTCTGCCTCACCGTGTCTGCCTCACCATGCCTGCCTCACCGTGCCTGCCTCACCATGTCTGCCTCACCGTGTCTGCCTCACCATGCCTGCCTCACCGTGCCTGCCTCACCATGTCTGCCTCACCGTGTCTGCCTCACCGTGTCTGCCTCACCATGCCTGCCTCACCATGTCTGCCTCACCGTGTCTGCCTCACCATGCCTGCCTCACCGTGCCTGCCTCACCATGTCTGCCTCACCATGTCTGCCTCACCGTGTCTGCCTCACCGTGTCTGCCTCACAATGTCTGCCTCACCATGTCTGCCTCACCAGGTCTGCCTCACCAGGTCTGCCTCACCATGCCTGCCTCACCATGTCTGCCTCACCATGCCTGCCTCACCGTGTCTGCCTCACAATGTCTGCCTCACCAGGTCTGCCTCACCAGGTCTGCCTCACCATGCCTGCCTCACCATGTCTGCCTCACCGTGTCTGCCTCACAATGTCTGCCTCACCATGTCTGCCTCACCAGGTCTGCCTCACAATGTCTGCCTCACCAGGTCTGCCTCACCAGGTCTGCCTCACCATGCCTGCCTCACCATGTCTGCCTCACCGTGTCTGCCTCACCATGCCTGCCTCACCGTGCCTGCCTCACCATGTCTGCCTCACCATGTCTGCCTCACCGTGTCTGCCTAACCGTGTCTGCTTCACAATGTCTGCCTCACCATGTCTGCCTCACCAGGTCTGCCTCACCAGGTCTGCCTCACCATGTCTGCCTCACCGTGCCTGCCTCACCGTGCCTGCCTCACCATGTCTGCCTCACCATGTCTGCCTCACAATATCTGCCTCACCAGGTCTGCCTCACCATGTCTGCCTCACCATGCCTGCCTCACCATGTCTGCCTCACCATGCCTGCCTCACCATGCCTGCCTCACCGTGCCTGCCTCACCATGTCTGCCTCACCATGCCTGCCTAACCGTGCCTGCCTGCCTCACCATGCCTGCCTCACCATGTCTGCCTCACCATGTCTGCCTCACCATACCTGCCTCACCGTGCCTGCCTCACCATGCCTGCCTCACCATGCCTGTCTCACCGTGCCTGCCTCACCATGTCTGCCTCACCATGTCTGCCTCACCATGCCTGCCTCACCGTGCCTGCCTCACCATGCCTGTCTCACCGTGCCTGCCTGCCTCACCATGCCTGCCTCACCATGTCTGCCTCACCATGCCTGCCTCACCATGCCTGCCTCACCATGTCTGCCTCACCATGTCTGCCTCACCGTGTCTGCCTCACCGTGTCTGCCTCACAATGTCTGCCTCACCATGTCTGCCTCACCAGGTCTGCCTCACCAGGTCTGCCTCACCGTGCCTGCCTCACCATGCCTGCCTCACCATGCCTGTCTCACCGTGCCTGCCTCACCATGTCTGCCTCACCATGCCTGCCTCACCATGTCTGCCTCACCATGCCTGCCTCACCATGCCTGCCTCACCGTGCCTGCCTCACCATGTCTGCCTCACCATGCCTGCCTGCCTCACCATGTCTGCCTGCCTCACCATGCCTGCCTCACCATGCCTGCCTTACCGTGCCTGCCTGCCTTACCGTGCCTGCCTGCCTCACCATGCCTGCCTTACCGTGCCTGCCTGCCTCACCATGCCAATTAAAAGTAGGGGCGCCATTGGTACACTAAGGGAATACACCATAAGTGTCCGGGGCCCAAGACTGTTCAACAGCCTCCCATCAAGCATTAGGGGAATTGCCAATAAACCCCTGGCTGCCTTCAAGAGAGAGCTGGACAGATACCTAAAGTCAGTGCCGGATCAGCCGGGCTGTGGCTCGTACGTTGGACTGCGTGCGGCCAGCAGTAACAGCCTAGTTGATCAGGCCCTGATCCATCAGGAGGCCTGGTCATGGACCGGGCCGCGGGGGCGTTGATCCCCGGAATAACCTCCAGGTACCGTACCTGCCTGCATCACCATTCCTGCCTCACCATGCCTGCCTCACCATGCCTGCCTCACCGCGCCTGCCTTACCGTGCCTGCCTCACCATGCCTGCCTCACCGTGCCTGCCGCCTTACCATGCCTGCCTCACGTGCCTGCCTTACCGTGCCTGCCTACCTCACCGTGCCTGCCTTACCGTGCCTGCCTGCCTGCCTGCCTCACCATGCCTGCCTCACCATGCATGCCTGCCTGCCTGCCTACATCACCATGTCTGCCTGCCTGCCTCACCATGTCTGCCTGCCTGCCTCGCCATGTCTGCCTGCCTCATCATGCCTGCCTACCTCACCATGTCTGCCTGCCTCATCATGCCTGCCTCACCATGCCTGCCTTACCGTGCCTGCCTGCCTCACCATGCTTGCCTTACCATGCCTGCCTTACCGTGCCTGCCTGCCTCACCATGCCTGCCTCACCATGCCTGCTTTACCGTGCCTGCCTGCCTCACCATGTCTGCCTGCCTCACCATGCCTGCCTTACCGTGCCTGCCTGCCTCACTATGTCTGCCTGCCTCACCATGCCTGCCTTACCGTGCCTGCCTGCCTCAACATGCCTGCCTCACCACGTCTGCCCGCCTCGCTATGCCTGCCTTACCGTGCCTGCCTGCCTCACCATGTCTGCCTGCCTCATCGTGCCTGCCTGTCTGCCTGCCTCATCGTGCCTGCCTTCCTGCCTGTCTACCTGCCTCACACTGGTATCGGAAGATTAATGTAGTCTTGTGGCAGACACCAACCAATGGGAAAACTGAAGAATTCAGTTCTGTGAGTAATGGCTCACACCCAAACTGCCACAGGGGGCGGAGGGACACTGCCAAGAGGGAAGGGGAGTGAGTCACTGCCAAGTGGAAGAGTCACTGCCAAGTGAGGAGATTCACTGCCAAGTGGAGGTCATTCCCAGTGTCAAGCGGGGGAGGAGGTCACATCTTCAGTGCCTGGCAGGGGTGGGGGGTCACTGGCCCCGGGGGAAGTGGCACTGGACCTGGCACTTCTGTTCCACAAACACCTTCACTCTGATAAGGAAAATGTCAGTACCAGCCGCGCCACCAAATGGGTTTACTTCCCCCCCCCCCTCATCCCCTATCCCATTCCCCTCATCCCCTTGCCCCCTTTCCCTCTCCCCTATCCCTTCCTCTCTGCTGGGTAGTCAATACTATGCTGTGGTTGCTGGGGGGGGGTAGGTGGGGATGACTGGTGGGTGGGTGTTGTCAGTGGTTAAAGACGATTGTGTAGGTAGAAGGGGGTGGGGGAAGTGGAGAGGGGGTTGCATCCTGGATGGAGGGAGGGAGAAGGGGGTTGAGATGGGTTTTTATATAAGTGGGGCTATAAGTATATTCAGTGGGAAAGAGTTAAACCCGTAAGGGTCATACATCGCCTGGGGAATGTGAGGTAAGCTGTAGGTTGCCTATAGTCGCTTCTAGGGGTCACCGCCCTCGCGGCTCGGTCTCACACCAGGCCTCCTGGTAGACCAGGGTCTGATCCACCAGACTGTTGCTGTTGGCTGCACACCGTCCAGCGTACGAACCACAGCCCTGCTGGTCTGGAACTGAGTTAAGGAACGTATCCAGTTTCCTCTTGAAGACAGCAAAGGACTTATTGGTAATCCCCCTTGTATGTTGGGAGGCTTTTGAGTAGTCTTGGGCCCCTGACACTTATTCTGGTATCTCAATGTATTAATGGCGCCCTTGCTTTTCATTGGGGGATATATTGCGCTGTCTGCCAAGCGTTTTGCTTTCGTAGGGAGTGATTACTATGTGCAGATTTAAAACCAGTCCTTCTAGGATTTTTCAGGTGTAAATTATGATGTATCTCTCTCGCCTGCGCTCCAGGGAGTACAGGTCAAGAGACTCCAAATGTTTCTAATAATTAAGGTGCTTGACTAAACTTATATGTGCAGCAAAGGTTCTCTGTAGGTTCTCTAGATGTGCAATTTCACCTGCCTTGAATGTAAATGTTAGTGTACAGCAGTACTCCAGCCTGAAGAGAACAAGTGAATTAAAAAGGTTAGATAAGATTTATCAAGAAACAGGACAAGTGTTTCCTGACGCGGGTCTTAGCTGTTGACCCGCCGTTGGAACTTTTGGTCATCTGACTGAGGCCTTCCGCTGGCTTACCGGTCCACCCATGAAAAAAATATGGTCATTTATAACCAAGAGAGTGAATTAAAAAGATCTTCATTGGCTTGGCGTCCCTTGTTTTGAAGAGTCTCATTATCCATCTAGATGTGATAGTGACACTACCGCGAATCAGCCGGGCTGTGGTTCGTACGTTGGACTACTTGCGGCCAGCAGTAACAGCCTGGTTGATCAGGCCCTGATCCACCGAGAGGCCTGGTCGTGGACCGGGCCGCGGGGGCGTTGATCTCCAGGTAGACTCCAGGTATGAAGGTGGGAGGGAGAAGGGAATACCATTTATACAAAAAAAATGGTTAATGGTAGTTAAAGAGAGGATAATTATGGAAACTTAGGAAGAAGACTAGGGAGGGGGGTAATGGTGCCTGAATGAGGGGGAGAAGGGAGGCTGGGTAAGGGGTAAGGGGTCAGTTGTTAATAGGTGTGGCGACTAGCGACAAATTACCCTACAGTGGACAGTGTGTGTGAAGCAGCGTGTATTCAGCAGTGCTCTTGTTGTTGGTGGTAGTGTTGATGGTGGTAGTGCTGGTAGTTGTGGTGGTGTTGGCAGCCACGCTGGTGTTGGCAGCCGCAGGCAACGTTATAAACATGTCAATAGCATGATGATGGATGATAATGGCAGACGTCAGAGTTTTTCACAGTTCACCTCCATCATACCAGTTTCTGTTCTCCTTATACCTGCCAACACCACTCACTCTTCTCTACACTAACCTACTGTTACTATTATTATTATTATTATTATTATTATTATTATTTTATTATTATTATTATTATTATTATTATTATTATTTTATTATTATTATTATTATTATTATTATTATTATTATTATTATTATTATTATTATTATTATTATTTTATTATTATTATTATTATTATTATAATTATTATTATTATTATTATGATTATTGTTATTATTATTGTTATTATTATTACTATTATTACCTATTTTATCAAGCTATGACATCTCTTGATGTGACATTTACTTGCGACCTTGGTTATCCAGCGGGTAAAATCTGGATCATATAATGAAGAGATGAAGTGTGTGCGTCACCATGTGACTGTAACTCACGTCACAAGCAATTTACACACCAAATATCAGTTATCAAATATCGTTCAGTGTTTTGTTTTGATAATAATAATAATCAAATACCACTAAATATCACCAGTATCATCAAATATCACCAGTATCATCAAATATCACCAGTATCATCAAATATCACCAGTATCATCAAATATCACCAGTATCATCAAATATCACCAGTATCATCAAATATCACCAGTATCATCAAATATCACCAGTATCATCAAATATCACCAGTATCATCAAATATCACCAGTATCATCAAATATCACCAGTATCATCAAATATCACCAGTATCATCAAATATCACCAGTATCATCAAATATCACCAGTATCATCAAATATCACCAGTATCATCAAATATCACCAGTATCATCAAATATCACCCAGTATCATCAAATATCACCAGTATCATCAAATATCACCAGTATCATCAAATATCACCCAGTATCATCAAATATCACCAGTATCATCAAATATCACCAGTATCATCAAATATCACCAGTATCATCAAATATCACCAGTATCATCAAATATCACCAGTATCATCAAATATCACCAGTATCATCAAATATCACCAGTATCATCAAATATCACCAGTATCATCAAATATCACCCAGTATCATCAAATATCACCAGTATCATCAAATATCACCAGTATCATCAAATATCACCCAGTATCATCAAATATCACCAGTATCATCAAATATCACCAGTATCATCAAATATCACCCAGTATCATCAAATATCACCAGTATCATCAAATATCACCAGTATCATCAAATATCACCAGTATCATCAAATATCACCAGTATCATCAAATATCACCAGTATCATCAAATATCACCAGTATCATCAAATATCACCAGTATCATCAAATATCACCCAGTATCATCAAATATCACCAGTATCATCAAATATCACCAGTATCATCAAATATCACCAGTATCATCAAATATCACCAGTATCATCAAATATCACCAGTATCATCAAATATCACCAGTATCATCAAATATCACCAGTATCATCAAATATCACCAGTATCATCAAATATCACCCAGTATCATCAAATATCACCAGTATCATCAAATATCACCAGTATCATCAAATATCACCCAGTATCATCAAATATCACCAGTATCATCAAATATCACCAGTATCATCAAATATCACCAGTATCATCAAATATCACCAGTATCATCAAATATCACCAGTATCATCAAATATCACCAGTATCATCAAATATCACCAGTATCATCAAATATCACCCAGTATCATCAAATATCACCAGTATCATCAAATATCACCAGTATCATCAAATATCACCAGTATCATCAAATATCACCAGTATCATCAAATATCACCAGTATCATCAAATATCACCAGTATCATCAAATATCACCCAGTATCATCAAATATCACCAGTATCATCAAATATCACCAGTATCATCAAATATCACCAGTATCATCAAATATCACCCAGTATCATCAAATATCACCAGGATCATCAAATATCACCCAGTATCATCAAATATCACCAGTATCATCAAATATCACCAGTATCATCAAATATCACCAGTATCATCAAATATCACCAGTATCATCAAATATCACCAGTATCATCAAATATCACCCAGTATCATCAAATATCACCCAGTATCATCAAATATCACCAGTATCATCAAATATCACCCAGTATCATCAAATATCACCCAGTATCATCACATATCACCAGTATCATCAAATATCACCCAGTATCATCAAATATCACCAGTATCATCAAATATCACCAGTATCATCAATATCACCAGGATCATCAAATATCACCCAGTATCATCAAATATCACCAGTATCATCAAATATCACCAGTATCATCAAATATCACCAGTATCATCAAATATCACCCAGTATCATCAAATATCACCAGTATCATCAATATCACCAGGATCATCAAATATCACCCAGTATCATCAAATATCACCAGTATCATCAAATATCACCCAGTATCATCAAATATCACCCAGTATCATCAAATATCACCCAGTATCATCAAATATCACCAGTATCAAATATCACCCAGTATCAAATATCACCCAGTATCATCAAATATCACCCAGTATCATCAGATATCACCAGTATCATCAAATATCACCAGTATCATCAAATATCACCCAGTATCATCAGATATGACCAGTATCATCAAATATCACCCAGTATCATCAGATATCACCAGTATCATCAAATATCACCAGTATCATCAAATATCACCAGTATCATCAAATATCACCAGTATCATCAAATATCACCCAGTATCATCAAATATCACCAGTATCATCAAATATCACCCAGTATCATCAAATATCACCAGTATCATCAAATATCACCAGTATCATCAAATATCACCCAGTATCATCAAATATCACCCAGTATCATCAAATATCACCAGTATCATCAAATATCACCAGTATCATCAAATATCACCAGTATCATCAGATATCACCAGTATCATCAAATATCACCCAGTATCATCAAATATCACCAGTATCATCAAATATCACCCAGTATCATCAAATATCACCCAGTATCATCAAATATCACCCAGTATCATCAAATATCACCAGTATCAAATATCACCAGTATCATCAAATATCACCATTATCATCAAATATCACCCAGTATCATCAAATATCACCAGTATCATCAAATATCACCAGTATCATCAAATATCACCCAGTATCAACAAATATCACCCAGTATCATCAAATATCACCCAGTATCATCAGATATCACCAGTATCATCAAATATCACCAGTATCATCAAATATCACCCAGTATCATCAGATATCACCAGTATCATCAAATATCACCAGTATCATCAAATATCACTAGTATCATCAAATATCACCCAGTATCATCAAATATCACCAGTATCATCAAATATCACCCAGTATCATCAAATATCACCAGTATCATCAAATATCACCAGTATCATCAAATATCACCAGTATCATCAAATATCACCAGTATCGTCAAATATCACCAAGTATCATCAAATATCACCAGTATCATCAAATATCACCAGTATCATCAAATATCACCAGTATCATCAAATATCACCAGTATCATCAAATATCACCCAGTATCATCAAATATCACCAGTATCATCAAATATCACCCAGTATCATCAAATATCACCCAGTATCATCAAATATCACTCAGTATCATCAAATGTCACCAGTATCATCAAATATCACCAGTATCATCAAATATCACCCAGTATCATCAAATATCACCAGTATCATCAAATATCACCAGTATCATCAAATATCACCAGTATCATCAAATATCACCCAGTATCATCAAATATCACCAGTATCATCAGATATCACCAGTATCATCAAATATCACCAGTATCATCAAATATCACCAGTATCATCAAATATCACCAGTATCATCAGATATCACCAGTATCATCAAATATCACCCAGTATCATCAAATATCACCAGTATCATCAAATATCACCCAGTATCATCAAATATCACCCAGTATCATCAAATATCACCAGTATCAAATATCACCAGTATCATCAAATATCACCATTATCATCAAATATCACCCAGTATCATCAAATATCACCAGTATCATCAAATATCACCAGTATCATCAAATATCACCAGTATCATCAAATATCACCCAGTATCATCAAATATCACCAGTATCATCAAATATCACCCAGTATCATCAAATATCACCCAGTATCATCAAATATCACCAGTATCAAATATCACCAGTATCATCAAATATCACCAGTATCATCAAATATCACCCAGTATCATCAAATATCACCAGTATCATCAAATATCACCCAGTATCATCAAATATCACCCTGTATCATCAAATATCACCAGTATCATCAAATATCACCAGTATCATCAAATATCACCAGTATCAAATATCACCCAGTATCATCAAATATCACCAGTATCATCAAATATCACCCAGTATCATCAAATATCACCAGTATCATCAAATATCACCCAGTATCATCAAATATCACCAGTATCATCAAATATCACCAGTATCATCAAATATCACCCAGTATCATCAAATATCACCAGTATCATCAAATATCACCAGTATCATCAAATATCACCAGTATCATCAAATATCACCAGTATCATCAAATATCACCAGTATCATCAAATATCACCAGTATCATCAAATATCACCAGTATCATCAAATATCACCCAGTATCATCAAATATCACCAGTATCATCAAATATCACCAGTATCATCAAATATCACCAGTATCATCAAATATCACCAGTATCATCAAATAAAACTAAATATCATCAATAAAATATCAGCACCGATATAATACGAAACACTTCATTTTCTGTGAAGCTTTGGCTGCAGTTGTTGTTTCTGAGGTTACTACAGGGCCTATTTTTGTTTGTAATGTTTGGCTTAGGAAGAATACCAAGCATTCTTGGTTGCTTTATTTGGTTTGAAGTCTATCGGCTACACGAGGGTCATTAAGACTACTTGTAACTTATACACCACTAGTCAAGGATATTTTTAATTGCTTACTCAGGTTTTAAGCTGTAAATATATACACACTTGAAATATTCACCTCAAGTGTATATTCCCGGCTGGTTCAGTGCATACACATTGATATATTCCTCAGAATATATACTGTTTGGTTAATGGGGTTTAAATCCTATTGACTACACTAGGGTCATTAACATTGCTTGGCATCTGTTCACCACCAGTTAAGAATACTTTAAAATTAATATATACTAATATATACTACTATATATATGAATATATACTAATATACACACACATCTTACGATCTTCGTGTATATATCCTGTGAATATACACTAAGTTATACACACGAGTCACATACATCGTATTGTGACGATGAATTTGCGGGAAAAATCATGCCAAAATTATGGTGGTGTGTCTCGTGTGTTGTGATGTGTAGATTGAACCGCCTCACTTATGCAGCACTGACCAAATTCCAGGATTTCTATCAACATTGTAGAATTGTTTAAGAAGAGAACTCAGTATATTTGTCTTGAGTTGCCCCTGTGGGATGTTAATGACCGGGTTCCGTTTTCTTTGCTGTGTTTTACGCGATGCCTGTTTTATTTAGAGTGCTTTTTAAGAGGAAAGTCACGAGTTTGTATTCTTGTGAGGGTGGATTGTGTGTATGTATGTATGTATGTAGTAGTTGTTGTTGTTGTTGTTGTTGCTGTTGTTGTTGTTGTTGCTGTTGTTGTTGTTGCTGTTGTTGTTGTTGTTGTTGCTGTTGTTGTTGTTGTTGTTGCTGTTGTTGTTGTTGTACTTACTAGATGTCAAAGACACTTGTCGATAGCCACTTGCCCTGACATTTTCTCTCTCTCTCTCTCTCTCTCTCTCTCTCTCTCTCTCTCTCTCTCTCTCTCTCTCTCTCTCTCAGTTGCTTGTGTTTTTACGAGAACAGAGCTGAAGGGAGGAAGAAAGGGAGGAGTGGTGGCAGTGTTAGGGAGAAAGGGAGGTTAAGGCTGGTGTGTCTTAATTTAGTATGTACAGACTTAAGCATCAGGGAGAATGAACCATGTTGAATTTAGGTCAAGTAAGTGGACTTTCCTGTTTCAGGGTCCACACACACACACACACACACACACACACACACACACACACACACACACACACACACACACACACACACACACACACACACACACACACACACAAACACACACACACACACACACACATACACACACACGTACATACATACATACACTGGGGTCAGGAGCTGTGACTCGAACATTAAAATGGTATAAAATACCGACAGATTGTTAGGTAAAACACATATGCAACAGTTAGGTATCTTTATTTCGAAACGTTTCGCTACACAGTAGGCTTCTTCAGTCGAGTACAGAAAAGTTGATAGAAGCAGAAGATACTTGAAGACGATGTAATCAGTCCATCACCCTTAAAGTTTTGAGGTGGTCAGTCCCTCAGTCTGGAGAAGAGCATTGTTCCGTTGTCTGAAACAATATGAAGTTGAAGTGACAGGATGGGGCCTTATATAGTGCCAGGAGGTGAGACGTAGGTTGCTTTGGGAGGGCAGGTCCCTCTCAAACCCAGCCGTTCTCACTGGTAGAGGTTGTCGACAACCTCGGACACTTATGGTGTTTTCCCTTAGTGTACCAATGGCGCACTTACTTTTTATTGGGGGCATTTTGCATCGCCTGCCCAGTCTTTTACTTTCGTAGGGAGTGATTTCTGTGTGCAGATTTGGGACCATTCCTTCCAAGATTTTCCAAGTGTAGATTATGATATATCTCTCCCTCCTGCGTTCCAACGAGTACAAGTCAAGTGCTTTCAAGCGTTCCCAGTAGTTAAGGTGCTTGACAGAACTTATACGTGCAGTAAAGGATCTCTGTACACTCTCTAGATCTGCGATTTCACCTGCTTTGAATGGAGATGTTAATGTACAGCAGTATTCCAGCCTAGAGAGAACAAGTGATTTGAAAAGGATCATCATGGGCTTGGCATCTCTCGTTTTGAAAGTTCTCATTATCCATCCTATCATTTTCTTTGCACGTGCGATCGTGGCACTGTTGTGATCCTTGAAAGTGAGATCCTCAGACATTACTACTCCCAGGTCCCTTACATTATTTTTCGCAGGTGTGTTACACCCAGGTGTGTTACACCCAGGTGTGTTACACCCGGGTGTGTTACACCCAGGTGTGTTACCACCCAGGTGTGTTACACCCAGGTGTGTTACCACCCAGGTGTGTTACACCCAGATGTGTTACCACCCAGGTGTGTTACACACGACCCAGGTGTGAGACGGTAAACTTACTGACCTCCCTGAAGAATGTAAACACGAAGTCTACCCAACGAGGTAAACCCACATGTCAACACTGATAAAGTGTTCACACGTATTGTATGTAAATACGTGATGTGAACTAGAGAATTTTCCCACAGTAAAACCGGAAGCTTATAATGGTAACTCATAACATTAACTGCTGCTGATGCTAGCACTTCCGGTCCTCACTTCCCTCTCACAAGACTACCCAGCAGTTTCTTCAAGGATTTTGGATGAATAATATGTGTAAATGATAAGTAAGGAATAAGTAGAGCTGGGTTACCAGTTTATGATAATGTTAGTGATGGTTCACCATGTTAGTGATGGTTCACCATGTTAGTGATGGTTCACCATGTTAGTGATGGTTCACCATGTTAGTAATGGTTCACCATGTTAGGGATGGTTTACCATGTTAGTGATGGTTCACGATGTTAGTGATGGTTCACCATGTTAGTGATGGTTCACCATGTTAGTGATGGTTCACCATGTTAGTGATGGTTCACCATGTTAGTGATGGTTCACCATGTTAGTGATGGATAATGTCAGTGATGGTTCACGATCTTAGTGATGGATAATGTCAGTGATGGTATACAATCAATGGTGTCTTACCTAACAACACAATCAATGGTACCATGATCTTAAATTGTCATAACCCATTTACTTATGACATTTCCCGCCTCCATTTACCCTAATGCCTGGTCCTACTTCCTCCCTCCCCTCCCCTCCCCTCCCCTCCCGTCCCTCCCATAACCCAAGCCTCCTCTTCCCCTCTCTCCCCTTACTCTACCTTATCCCCTACTCCTTCCTGCCCTCACTTGCCTACTCACGAATTGCCTGATCAATGAGTAATGGCGTCATTACCGGTGGGGTTATGAAGTATGACTGAGGATGAGGCTAATTGAGGTGGAGGTGGGGTGTGTGGGGTGCGTGATGGGGGTTAAGGGGAAGTGGAGGTAAAGGGAGACTGATGGTATGGGGATTGGGGGGGAAATGGGAGGTTGGGGATGTAGGGAGGAGAAGGTAAAGAATTTTGTTGCATATTGTTACAGTAGCACCTTTCCTCCCCTTGCTTCTCCTCTTCTGCCTCTCCTCTTTCTGCCTTTCCTCCTCCTGCCTCTTCCCCTCCTGTCTCTCCTCCTCCTGCCTCTCCTCTTCCTTCCTCTCTTCCTCACCTTCCCCAGCTTTCACTCTCCCTGCTCCTCCCCTTCCAGCATCCTCCTACATGTGCCTTCAGTCATTGCTGGACTCGACTCCCAAGGCAGGGCGAAACTGGGGCTGCAACAATACCGTGGCTACAACAATGCCGTGGCTGCAGCAATGCCGTTGCTGCAACGCCACCGTGGCCACAATACCGTGGAGAGGAGGGAGTGTTCAGGCTACCAACAGCAACAGCCTGGTTGACAAAGCAGTTAAGGAGGCTTGACCCAAGGCTGGCCCGTGAGAGGACAATTCTCAAGACAGGTCACAGGTACAAAAAAACACTATGGCTGGAACAATTTAAAACTAACAAACATATATACCTTTGATGAATTTCGAGAGTCTATCTACTCCTGGAACCCGGTCATGGTTCAGGCTCGTCTGGTGCTAGCTTGATCAACCAGGCTGTTCCTGCTGTAGGCCCGCTGCCCCACATATCCATCATAGACGAGGTTTCGATCTGTTTTGAACCATTATCAAAGCACAGATTGATAATGTTCCAGCACGGACCAAAACGTCTATGTACGTTTCCTCTACTGAGTGTGAGCAAGACGATGTTGTTGTTGTTAAAGTTGGCTGGTAGATTGTCTTGAATAAGATGCTTGGGAGGGGGAGGAGGGTTCCTACTGGAGGAGGGAGACTTCTATTGATGAAGGGAAGGGGAGAGGAGGGTTCTACTGATGGAGGAAAGGGGAGGGGAGAGGAGGATTCTACTGATGGAGGAAAGGGGAAGGGAGAGGAGGATTCTACTGATGGAGGAAAGGGGAGGGGAGAGGAGGATTCTACTGATGGAGGGAAGGGGAGGGGAGAGGTAATTCTACTGAAGGAGGGGAGAGGAGAGTTCTGCTGAAGGAGGGGAGAGGGGGGTTCTGAAAGAGGGGAGAGAGGGCTTCTACTGAAAGAGGGGAGATGGAGTTCTGCTGAAGGAGGGGAGAGGAGGGTTCTGCTGAAGGAGGGGAGAGGAGGGTTCTGCTGAAGGAGGGGAGACGGGGGTTCTACTGAGTTTTTTCCCCTTAACACTCTCTTAGGTAGATGGATAGACTCTTGACACTGTAACATACCTGTGACAGGTTTCCAGGTTGCTTGTACCCTCGGAGCCCGTCCAGAGGGCAGAGGTGTTCACTGCCTGGTCAACCAGGCTGTTGCTGCTGGCGACCTGTGACGCCAAGACATAGCACACAGTGTTGGGGGAGTTAGTGAGGGGAGGGAATATATTGTATATAGAGGGAGGGGAAGATTGGGACTGCTCCCTCGTTCTTACTCCTTCCCTAACCTGGTGGTCAAGATGACGGCGGTGGACCACCATAACCTGAATTCTCGTCAGGGAGAAATACTTTCAAATTACTCCCTTGCCTCCCTCCCTCCCTTTTTCATCCGCCCCTCCCTCCCATCCCATCTTTCCCTCCCTTCCCATCTTCATCCCCACCCCTCGTTTCGCACTTTCCCCTTCACATTATGCAGTTGATTCTGATTAAGTACGAGGGAGATTGTGTGTATGTGTGTTACATAGCTGTGCAAGAGGTCAGACTTATCTATTGATCAACCAGACTGGTTTCACTCACAGGTCTATAACCATCACCACTTGACTAATCATACTGACAGCTTGAGGTCACTGGCTAGCGAAACGTTTCCAGAATAGAGATGCTTAATAATAATAATAATAATAATAATAATAATAATAATTATTATTATTATTATTATTATTATTATTTCTACAAGTACATGTACAAGGTATACAGACCATAGCTGAGATCAGTGACATACTACTATATAGAAAGCCTCTTGTTATGCAGAACATTTCGGGCAAATTAGGTCAGTTTTGTCCCAGGATGCGACCCACACCAGTCCACTAACACCCAGGTACCCATTTTACTGATGGGTGAACATGGACAGCAAGTGTCTTGACCAAACACGACCTAATGTTTCTACCCTTACCGGGGATCGACCCCCGGACCTCAGTGTGTGAGCTGAGTGCGCAAGCACTTGTGTTTAAAACAGAACTTGTGTTTGTGAAGAAAGAGTTTAAAACATTAGCCTAGAGTCAATATAATCGACTCCAGACTGAGGGACTGATTACCCCAAACTTGTTCTGATCCTCACCATTGTTTTTTGTATTGGACTGGTGTCTAATTTATCATATTTATTTAACGCTGAAATATTTTTGTTCTAGATTAGTCTGTAGGAGTGTTCTTGTTTTTTTTGTTTGTTTGTTTTGTTTGTTTGTTTAAGAGTGAGTTGTTTGTTAGGTAAGCTTGTATTTTTCATTTAGTTTTTAGAGTTGAGTAAACTAGCGCAGCTGAGCGTTGTTTTCCAATTAGTCTGTGAGTCGTGTATCAATTTTTTTGTCTATATTTTGATTCTGTCCAGAATAAAAAAGTTTAATGTTTTTTATATAAATTCTTGGGTGTGAAGCGTGGCTTGTGCCTTCAAGGAATAATGTTACTGTTTGTAAACCGCTTGTGGCTACCTGTAGTTTACCTGTTTGTGGCATCATTGTTCCAGCTCTCCGCTCTCAGACGTCACCTTCTTAAGGTACTGAACACCGGCTTCCAAGCTGACGGACTGATTACCTCGTCTTCTATCTTCTGTGTACAGTTCTGCGAGACAGGGGGGAATGATTACCTCATAAAAGCTAGGCCTGACTGACAAGCACCTGGTCAGACTGTTGTTGCTCGCTACACAGTCCACCATAGACACCACAGCCGGGCTAATCAGTTTTTGTTTTTATAAGAACATGCCAAGTTTCCTCTTAAAGACAATTGTGGTGTGTAGGTAATTTCTCTTATATATAAAGGGATGCTGCTCAAAATTCTTGGTCGCTTTATATCTCTTGAATTATATTTTAATCTATTATACCAATGAAATTTTCATTGTTCTCGCTTTTCTCTACGTGGTATGTCCTGTCTCTCAAGTTAACCCCTTCCACTCCATCCCCTCCTTCTACATTTTTCCCCTTAATCCACCCCTTTCCACTAACCCTTCATATTTTCCCTCTAGACCAATCTTTTCCCTGCTGCCACTTGTCTAATGACTCTACAACCCTTCCCCACCTCCTCTCCCTCCCGGCACCTTGTAATTGTGAGAATCACAAGGTTCCGGGTTCGATTCCCAGGCAGGGAGAAACATTTGGGTAAGTCTCGTTGCATCCCTGCTGCCCCTGCCTGCCCACCTAACAGTAAAAATATGTACCTTTGTGTTAGGAAACTGTTGTGGGTCGCATTCAGGAGCGAAATGTGTAACTCAGTTCTTCTGGAACGTGTAAGAGAACACTAGTTCCGTGTGTAAGAACCTTCACTGTTGCTGCAAGTGTTCAGGTGCTGGGTATGAGGTATCTGTGTTCCTAATAACGTTAATTACAGTGAAATTAGTTGTTTTGGGTAATCGCTCTTGGCCGGGTGGTGCCTGTCCACTCTTCCCATCCTGAGTGGGTGGTATCCTTACCCTCATGAATGGGTGTTCTTCCCCATTGTTAGTAACGAGCCAGTAAGTGGTTCAACAATCTCACTCAGTCTGCGGTGATCCGGCTCATTTGCATTACAGATTGATCGGTGTGGTGGTCATGTCCCATAGCCCCCCCCCCTCTCTCTCTCTCTCTCTCGCTCTCTCTCTCTCTCTCTCGCTGTATCTCTCTCTCTTTTTTTTTTTTTTTTTTTTTTTTTTTTACACAGGGTTTGACAAGGTTAAGGATCCCTAGCTTTATTGACAGCTATTTACAGGTTAAGGATTCCTAACTTTATTGGCAAGCTAAGAGCTGTTACCTACATCAGCTCATTTGAAAGCATTTTTGTTATGAGACATACAAGTAGGGAACAGGATGAAGTTGGAGCCATCTGTGGGCCAGCATTTTCATTTGATCAACTGACGTTATCTCGTTGACATCATTATGCTGTACGAATGTGTTCCATACTCGAGTCATCCTGGGTATGTATGATCTCAGATGGAGTGATGTTCTGGAGAAGGGTACAGCCAGAGTGAAGTTGCTGCTTTCTGCCCGTCTTGTGGCATAAAAGCTTGTTTCACGCTGTCCTCGAAGTGGATCCAAGTGTGGTATTTTGACAATATTGGCCTTGTACATAACAGTAAGGCCACCCACATCCCTCCTATGTTGAAGGCTCTGCTGAAATGACAGATCTATCCAGGATGGGTCCAGGCGAGAGATGAGACGTCTTGCTCTGTTCTCTACTCTGTCAAGCAGTCGCAGATGAGAGGGGGGGCAGGCAAACCAAGAAAGTGGAGCATACTCAAGGTGTGAGCGTACTTGTGCCTCGTACAGGATCTTGCAACCCCTACTGTCAAGCAGATGCGAGATACGGCGAAGTGCTGTAAGCTTCCTGGCTGCCTTGTTTGCAAGATTTACAACATGGTTCTTCATGGTTAGTTTGGAGTCAAATTTCACCCCAAGGATATCAACTTCTTCTCCAGGTGCCAACATCGTCCCATTCATCCTTACTACTGCGCCAGCATTACCATCATGGTGCCTAGAGACGAACATCATTTGCGTTTTTTCAGGTGCAAATGTTACTTGCCATCTATTTCCCCAAGCTGATATAGCTCTCAGCTGGTGATTGATGTAGCTTAGAGCAGCTGGCATTTCTTCTCTTGGATAAGTGAATGTCAGTGTACAGTCGTCTGCATATGCATGTGATTCTGGGATGAGATGAAGAAGGTCGTTGAAGTAGACATTCCATAACAGTGGACCCAGCACACTTCCTTGTGGAACGCTTGCCCCAATAGGATGCCTTGCTGATTCCGTTCCATTGAGGACTACACTTAGAGATCTACCATGAAGGTAATCACTGAGGAGACATAGCGTAGAGCCTGCAATTCCCAGTGCTTGAAGTTTTGCTAAGAGGCCCTGGTGCCACACCCGGTCGAAAGCGCCAGCAATGTCCAGTGCTACCACACAGCTGACTTTGGATTCATCCAGTGACTGGTGCCACTTAGTGGAGAGGTTTAACAACAGATCAGCAGCAGAGTAACCTTTCCTGAAGCCATATTGACGATCACAAAGTAGTGAGTGGTAGTCAAAAAAATCTGTCATTTGTCTTGAGATTATTGTCTCAAGGATCTTACCAGTGATTGACAGGAGTGACACTGGTCTGTAGTTGCTGATTTCTGCTCTGCTCTTCTTTTTGTGAACAGGGACTACATTTGCCTCTTTCCATGGAGAGGGCCATTTACACTGTACTAGGCAGTGCTGAAAGATGCGAGTTAGAGGTGCTGCTAGCTGGTCTGCACATCTTCTCAACAATCTTGGGCTCAACTTGTCTGGGCCCACAGCCTTTTCTTGGTCAAGTGATTTAAGAAGGAAATGCACCTCCTCCTGCCTTATTGTCACCACTGACAGTTTTGACACAGTTCTTGCAGCTAGCCAAGGAGGGTCCCTTGCTGGATCAGGAACTTGCATTTTGGTAGCAAAGTGTTCAGCAAAGAGGTCCGCCTTCTCTTGACTACTAGTAGAGGTGGTCCCATCCTGTCGATTTAGAGGTGGAATAAGTTCATCAGGCAGATAACCTTGTCTGTCCTTGACCAGGGACCACCAGGTTTTGGAGCCTACCCTACCTGATGCTAACTTTCTTTTAGTGTCCACCTCCCATTTAGTAATGGCCCACTTTTGAACATCACCCATATGCCTACAGGCTTGCATGTGCAAGTTCCTGTTATAGGTGGTAGGATGTCTCTTATACCTTCGCCATGCTTTGTACTTAGCAGTAGCAGCCTCTCTACAACGAAAGCCAAACCAAGGCTGATCTGTAGGCTTTGTCACATATTGCCGGTGAGGAATGTGTTCTTGTTGCAGATTAAGGATGTGTCCAGTGAAGGCTTTCACTTGGTTGTCAACATCCCCCTGGAGAAGAGCATTCCAGTCGGTGGTGGCGAGCTCAGAGCAAAGGGCTGGCCAATTACCTCTTTCCCATAGCCAGGTTGTGCGTGTGGACTCCTCACCTCGTTCTGTTGGGATCTTAAGTGTGGTAAAAACAGCCTTGTGGTCAGACGATCCAACGTAGCCGAGGGGTTGACAAGTGACTATGCCTTCTGCCAGATCACTCACTACTGGGTCAAGGGAGGAGCCAGAGATATGAGTAGGGAAATCAACAAAGTTTCTCATGTCAAACACTGCAAGAAGGTCATCAAAGTCCCTCTGTATAAGGTGCTGGTTGAGGTCACCAACAATTATAATATGTTGACAGTTGTGTTGTAGCAGAAGGGAGTCAATATTTTCCATTAGGAAGTTGATAGGGTCTGCATGTTGCCACTGAGGTCTGTACATTGCACATGCTAGTACAGAGGTACTAGTGTTTATACAGAGCTTGAAGAACATCATTTCAAGATGTGTAGGGGTGGCAACATCTATGTGCTGGGCATGAACACTTTTAGAGAAGCACACAGCAACACTACCTCCTTGCCCTTGCCTGTCTCTTCTCATCCATGAGGTGTAGCCAGCAATTCTTGCAAAATTTTCTGGAGTCCTGTCATCCAAAAATGTTTCAACAACAGCTATCATGTCGGGACGTCGAGTGTTCACAAAGCTATGTGTGAGCTCTCCAACATTAGTAATGAAACCTCTAATGTTGGCCGACAGGATGCTGATAGACTGGCTCCTCTCTCTCTCTCTCTCTCTCTCTCTCTCTCTCTCTCTCTCTCTCTCTCTCTCTCTCTCTCTCTCATGTTTCACTATCCAGGCTCCATCTGTCAAGACAAGTTGGTGGGCAGTGAGGTGGAAAACTGATTTCAGTGTTGACTGATGTAGGGTATTGCATTTTTAGCAACACAACATTTAAACATGAATACAGAAATGTTTGATAAACCACTAAAAGAAACCACTGAGGTCAGTGGTCACCACTACCCAGACACAGTCAATATCCAGACTCTCTGGATACTGACTATGTCTGGATACTGTCTGCATGTGGATTAATTTGTAGACTTCTCGGTCTGTATAAATACTATATGTGTCACCACTGTATGTATCCAAGCCCACTTTGTATGCCAGCTCTTCCTCTCTACCAGGGTATGTACATGGAGATTTGTATATACACTTGAGAATCTCGGTATATACACTAAAATTTGCTACAATCCCCTACTTTTGAGTTTTAAATATTCTTGACTGGTGGTATGCCAGTGACATTGAGTCGATAGTCTTTAAACCTAACCAGCCATCTTCCTTACCCTTCCTTCTCTATCTCCTCCATATATCTTCCTTGTTCTCCTTCATCTCCCATCAGCCCTTCTCTCCCTCCCCATTTATCTGCCTGTCTCTCTCCCCTATAGCGTCCTTAAATAGTAATCCCTAATATTCCCTCAAGCCAGAGGTTGTTATGGTCCAGCCATTGGTTCTACTGGTCCAGCCAGAGGTTGTACTGGGTCAGCCATTGGTTGTTTTGGTCCAGCCCAGGTATTGTACTGGTCCAGTCAGAGACCTGCCGATTCAATTTGCAGGTCCAAATTTCTTAATCCCGTTGTTCTCATTGCTGTTTGGTGTAAGAAGAAACTTTAGACGACGTTTTATGGCGGACCGAAACGTCGGTCTGCTACAAGAATGAGAAACAGAAGTGGCGCTAGGACTGTGCTTTGAGGTACTGAGCGTTTTACATTGGCCAGGGAGGTCCTGGTTCTAGACTGAACTGTGAGAGTAGGAAAACCCTCGAGAGAGTTCATAGGTAAATCACATGTTGGTCTGAGGATGTGGCATCTTGTAATAGGCCTCCAGTTTTTATCATTGAGGACAGGAGGGAGAGATGTTAATCCCTGATATGTGTATAAGTGATTTAGAAAACCGACAAGTTGATAAATGAGACATTTGTGCAACATTTCGTCACGTAATGGCTTCTTCAGTCCAGTGTAGAGAAAGGTGGATGATGAGGAGTTTGAGGTAATCAGTCCCTCAGCCTGGAGTCGCTGTGCTCAGCCATCAGATGTTGTACAAGCGCTTCATTCATTCAGTGTAATCAGGGTGGACTCACTACTTGGTCACTCATTAGAGCTGAGATTTTCCTGACTAAATTAGGATGCGAAGATATCTGGGATTAACATCTCCGCCTCCAGTCTTCAAAGAAATGGTGACCCAGTCTCAAGATATCACAAGCACCAGTGTGTTGTGGTGGGAGTTATTAAGGGTCACCATGGCATGAGTCGTAAGGACCAGTGTGTTGTTGTTGTGCTGGAGGTTATTAAGGACCACATCGACTTGAATCGTAAGAACCATTCCAATGGGCAACAGAGAACAATATGATGTTCAATGAAGACAAATTCCAACTACTCCGTTATGGAAAACCGGAGGAAATAATAACTAGGACGGAGTATACTACAAACTCCAATCACGCAATAGAGCGGAAAGTTAATGTGAAGGATCTGGGTGTGGTAATGTCCGAAGACCTCACCTTCAAGGACCACAACAATGCCACAATCACATCTGCTAGGAAACTGATAGGATGGATGAGAACATTCAAGACAAGTGATGCTAAGCCAGTGATGATCCTTTTTAAATCACTTATTCTCTCTAGGCTGGAATACTGCTGTACACTAACATCCCCATTTAAGGCAGGTGAAATTGCAGAACTAGAGAATGTACAGAGAACCTTTACTGCACGTATAAGTTCCATCAAACACCTTAACTACTGGGAGCGCCTGGAAGCACTTGACTTGTACTCACTAGATTATTATTATTATAATCAAGGGGGAAGCGCTAAACCCGGAGGATTATACAGCGCCTGGGGGGGATGTGGAAGGCATTCAGGCTTAATTCGGGGAACTGGAGCACAGATCCAATTCCCTAAATCAAGAGCCCCTCACCAACATCAAGGAACCTTCCTTGAGGGGTGTACTCACTAGAGCGCAGGCGAGAGAGATATATCGTAATCTACACCTGGAAGATTCTGGAGGGACTGGTCCCTAATATGCACACAGCAATCACTCCATACGAAAGCAAAAGACTTGGCAGACGATGCAACAAACCCCAGTGAAAAGTAGGGGCGTCACTGGTACACTAAGAGAAAACGCAATAAGTGTCCGGGGCCCAAGACTGTTCAACAGCCTCCCACCAGCAATAAGGAGCATTACGGGAAGACCCCTGGTTGTCTTCAAGAGAGAGCTGGACAGATACCTAAAGACGGTGCCGGATCAGCCGGGCTGTGGTTCGTACGTTGGATCGCATGAGGCCAGCAGTAGCAGTAACAGCCTCGTTGATCAGGCCCTGATCCACCGGGAGGCCTTGTCGTGGACCGGGCCGCGGGGACGTTGATCCCCGGAATGCCCTCCAGGTAACCAGGTTGTTGTTGCAGTGGTGGGGGTTGTTAAGGAGCATCACGGCTTGAGTCGTGAGGACCAGTGTGGATGAAGGGACGTGTGGGGTTTGGAACTTGGGTAGAGAGTGAGGAAATTATCTTCAACCACGACTCCACCCACCAAACTTGTTAGCTACCAAAGTTCCCCATTGACCTGGTTATAAGGCGATCAAGTTGTGGAACAACCACTGTTCGTCGAGGTTGTGGAACAACTTCTGGTAATACGACTGCCCTAGTTATGGCACCACCAGATTGTATAATGGTTGAGTTATGCGACAAGATTACAATATGTCAGATGTTCTCATAACTTTCTGATACGCAGTAATGGAATCTCTCTCTCTCTCTCTCTCTCTCTCTCTCTCTCTCTCTCTCTCTCTCTCTCTCTCTCTCTCTCTCTCTCTCTCTCTCTCTCTCTCTCTCATGAAGGCTTCACAGCAACGTTCAAACACTCATCAAACTCCTCTCTTTCCTGGTAAAGAGCTGAGTCAAAACGAGCTGGAAAAGTTAAATGGAAAGTCTTCCCCAGAGTGACTTGCACTGTCACTTGCTCCAGCAGGGCTCCTGGTTGACCCGGCCGCGGGGGCCATGATGCTAACAACCATACACAGCTGTAAGTATGGTAGAGAAACCACAGCTGATTTCTCTAGCATACTAGTATCGTTAGGTCGTGTGGCATGACCTAACGATAATAGTTGTTTGTGCTTGTTACATGCTGTTTTGGTGCTTGTTAAATACTGGTTAATCGCGCTTGTTAAAGACTTTTTTTCTGTCATTTATTGTCACATTGTATAAGGTGTTAGCACTAATAATCTACCAGATGACAGCAATATATTTCCTATGCAACACTCCCTGTGAAACTGTATGCTACATTACAGGACCCCGTATATACAGTTCCTATTTCCGGTGTTCCACTTTTTCGTTGGTTTTCAATTGAACCATTGTTCCAGACGCCGGTGACAATCACCGGTGTGTGGAATATAATGAACAATGGCACAGTTTGAAGCCAACGAAAACGTGGAACACCGAAAAGAAGGTGCTGTATATGCGGGGCTCTTATATTATGTAACTCCGAAGGTGCTGTATATGCGGGGCCCTTGTATTATGTAACTCTCCGAATGTGACGCTATGCAACACTCCATATGTAACTCTTAAGACATTTATTAAATTTTCGCCACTGGCTAAAGTATTGCACGAGTGTCTGTACTTCAGTGTCAGTATGGGGATGTATAGGCAGGCCCCGCTTTACAGCGCTTCTGTTTACACCACTTCATTAATACATTAAGTAAGTTTATTCAGGTATACACAAATACAGTCACATAAAATTATCATACATAGCAGCATATGTAGAGAACCTAAGATAACCCAAAAAAGTCAGACAGAGTGACTTATTTCCATTGGGGTCCTTATTCATTCATTCAGACTTAATACAATATATATATATATATATATATATATATATATATATATATATATATATATATATATATATATATATATATATATATATATATATATATATATATATATATATATATATATATATATATATATATATTCAGCACATGATGAATACAAGCAGATTAGCGGTAATAGACAGGTAGCAGCAGACAGCAGCAGTAGGTTGCCTGCTTCTCACCAGAAGTAACATTACCCTGAGAAAGGTTCACCTCAGGATATGTGGGCAGCGACCACAATTGGGCTCTGCTGGTAAATGGTGAGACTCTTGTGCAGCATTTGGGTGTATTTACTCTGGAAACGCTTCGCCACGCAGTGGCTTCTTCAGTCCAATGCAGAGAGAAGTGGAAAACGAGGAGTTTGAGGTAATCAGTCCCTCAGACTGGAGTTGATGTTGCATAAGCATCTCATTCGCCAGTAGTCTAATTGATCAGGTAGGTCAGCCAGGAATTCTGAATCATGACCGGGCCTCGGGGGGGGATGCCCCCTCTGAAACAAGAGGGATGCTTTGGTGGCAGTGAGGGGGGTCTTTGTCCAAGGAACTGGAACCGATCTTTTCTTTGTAGGAGAAAACGTGAGATAAAGAGAGAGAGAGACAGAGACAGAGTTAAATCATTTGGATTCCCGCGTCGCTCACGTTGCGTGGTATGTAAAGTTAACGCTGAGTAAGAGAGGAATGAGGAGGATGGCGGAGGAGGAGGAGGAAGAGGGAAATATAGTGACGTCAAAAAACGTAAAAAAGGGAATTAGAAAAGATAAAAAAGGGAATTAGAAAAGCAAAAAGAGATTATGAGGTTAAAGTTGCAAGAGAATCGAAGACTAACCCAAAAGGATTCTTTCAGGTATACAGAAGTAAGATCAGGGACAAGATAGGCCCACTCAAAAGTTCCTCGGGTCAGCTCACTGACAGTGATAAGGAAATGTGTAGAATTTTTAACACATACTTCCTCTCAGTTTTTACACAGGAGGATACCAGCGATATTCCAGTAATGATAAATTATGTAGAACAGGACGATAATAAACTGTGCACTATTAGGGTCACAAGTGACATGGTCCTTAGGCAAATAGATAAATTAAAACCTAACAAATCCCCAGGCCCTGATGAACTGTATGCAAGGGTTCTAAAGGAATGTAAAGAGGAGCTTAGCACACCTTTGGCTAATCTTTTCAACATATCACTACAAACTGGCATGGTGCCAGATAAGTGGAAAATGGCAAATGTGATACCTATTTTCAAAACAGGTGACAGGTCCTTAGCTTCGAACTATAGACCAATAAGCCTAACCTCCATAGTGGGAAAATTTATGGAATCAATAATTGCCGAGGCAGTTCGTAGCCACCTTGAAAAGCATAAATTAATCAACGAATCTCAGCATGGTTTTACAAAGGGGCGTTCCTGCCTTACGAATTTATTAACTTTTTTCACTAAGGTATTTGAGGAGGTAGATCATGGTAATGAATATGATATTGTGTATATGGACTTCAGTAAGGCTTTTGACAGGGTCCCACATCAGAGACTATTGAGGAAAATTAAAGCACATGGAATAGGAGGAGAAATTTTTTCCTGGATAGAGGCATGGTTGACAAATAGGCAGCAGAGAGTTTGCATAAATGGGGAGAAATCAGAGTGGGGAAGCGTCACGAGCGGTGTTCCACAGGGGTCAGTGTTGGGCCCCCTGCTGTTCACAATCTACATAAACGACATAGATGAGGGCATAAAGAGCGACATCGGCAAGTTTGCCGATGACACCAAAATAGGCCGTCGAATTCATTCTGACGAGGACATTCGAGCACTCCAGGAAGATTTGAATAGACTGATGCAGTGGTCGGAGAAGTGGCAGATGCAGTTTAATATAGACAAATGCAAAGTTCTAAATGTTGGACAGGACAATAACCATGCCACATATAAACTAAATAATGTAGATCTTAATATTACGGATTGCGAAAAAGATTTAGGAGTTCTGGTTAGCAGTAATCTGAAACCAAGACAACAGTGCATAAGTGTTCGCAATAAAGCTAATAGAATCCTTGGCTTCATATCAAGAAGCATAAATAATAGGAGTCCTCAGGTTGTTCTTCAACTCTATACATCCTTGGTTAGGCCTCATTTAGATTATGCTGCACAGTTTTGGTCACCGTATTACAGAATGGATATAAATTCTCTGGAAAATGTACAAAGGAGGATGACAAAGTTGATCCCATGTATCAGAAACCTTCCCTATGAGGATAGACTAAGGGCCCTGAAACTGCACTCTCTAGAAAGACGTAGAATTAGGGGGGATATGATTGAGGTGTATAAATGGAAGACAGGAATAAATAAAGGGGATGTAAATAGTGTGCTGAAAATATCTAGCCTAGACAGGACTCGCAGCAATGGTTTTAAGTTGGAAAAATTCAGATTCAGGAAGGATATAGGAAAGTACTGGTTTGGTAATAGAGTTGTGGATGAGTGGAACAAACTCCCAAATACCGTTATAGAGGCCAGAACGTTGTGTAGCTTTAAAAATAGGTTGGATAAATACATGAGTAGATGTGGGTGGGTGTGAGTTAGACCTGATAGCTTGTGCTACCAGGTCGGTTGCCGTGTTCCTCCCTTAAGTCAATGTGACCTGACCTGACTAGGTTGGGTGCATTGGCTTAAGCCGGTAGGAGACTTGGACCTGCCTTGCATGGGCCAGTAGGCCTTCTGCAGTGTTCCTTCGTTCTTATGTTCTTATGTTCTTATGTTCATAAGGACTAGCATAGCGACATCATACAAGTGACATTAGGGAAGCCCTCAAGTGTAATGTCACCATAGGAGAGCACCTGGAGGGCCAGATTTATCATCAAGAACAGTGTGAAGTCACCTGTAACGACACTGATGTTATTAAGTCATCAGTTAACACAGTGACGCGTGGAATACAGTGATGTGTGTGGAATACAGTCTACCTGCTACCTGTAGTGTACCTGGAGGGTATTCCTGGGACCAAACCCAAGGCCTTCCCATTGACATTATATCCAGACGAAGATGTTGAACTTAAGAAAATACTCCTTTTTAATTGGGAAAATTCCTGGTTTGTGTTCACTGGCTTGTTTTCACTGGCTTATGTTCACTGGCTAGTGTTCACTGGTTTATGTTCACTGGATAGTGTTCACTGGCTTGTGTTCACTGGCTTGTGTTCACTGGCTAGTGTTCACCTGTGGTATAACTTTCATGAGTTTCGAGTCTTTGTACTCCCGGAGCCCGGTCATGGGTCAGTCTTGTCTGGTGCTAGAATGGTAGTCATCTATACAACGTTCAAATCTGAACGTTGGGAGAACGTCCTTCATCCAGTTCTCAGCAAGACGTTCTTCAGCCTGTGCTCGTTTATGGTGGAATGAGAATTATCTCTTTGTTGCTGAGAAATATTTCCCACCTTCAGTCACACGTTGTTTACAAACACACCAGACGAACCTGGCCTATGACCGGGCCCCGGGAGCAGAAAAACTCGTTCAAAGGTGTAACAGAGGAGTGTGTTCTTATACGGAATGTAACGTTACAGCAGGTACAAGAGGGGCTTTGATCCTAAGAACTGGAATTGGTCTGTGCTTCCTTGGATCGACCCTGATGGACTCTAGATTCCCCTAGGTGAGGGAGCGGTGTATAGCGCCTGGTAATGCCAGTGCCTGGCACTACGGAAACAGAGGATCGAGCCTCGCTCACTCGTCTCTCATTATTTCTACTCTTGCCTCTTATTATTTCTCTCATGCCTCTCGTTTTCTCCGTTGATTCTCGTTATTTCTCCCCTGCCACGCGTTTTTTCACTTGCCTCTCATTATTTCTCTCATGCCTCTCGTTTTCTCCCTTGCCTCTAGTTGTCTTCCCTTTCTCCCCTTGCCTTTAATGTTTTCTCAGCTGCTTCTCGTTGTTTCTCCCCTGCCTCTCGCTTTCGTCCCCTTGCCTCTCATCATTTCCCTTTGTCTCGTTTTCTCATTGCCTCTCATTATTCCCTTGCCTCTCATCGTTTCTCCCTTGCCTTTCATCATCATCATCATCATCTCTCTCTCTATCTCTTGCTCCTTTTCATCTCTCCCTTACCCCTCATCATTCCCCTCTTGCCGTTCTCTTCCCCGTCTCCTGCTTGACTTCCTCTCAGCCTGAGTCACATAGAAAGAAATTAGTCCTGCCTCTTTTGTTGCGCCTCAAGCATCCGCCGCCACACTTGAAGCCCCGGCACACGACCCCAGTGATGGTAATGACTGAGAGCAGAGGCAGTAGTTGCTCCAGCAGGAGCAGTGACACCAGCAGCAGTAGTGCAGCAGCAGAACAGAGGCAGTAGTCGCTCCAGCAGGAGCAGTGACACCAGCAGCAGCAGAGCAGAGGCAGTAGTCGCTCCAGCAGGAGCAGTGACACCAGCAGCAGCAGAGCAGAGGCAGTAGTCGCTCCAGCAGGAGCAGTGACATCAGCAGCAACAGAGCAGAGGCAGTAGTCGCTCCAGCAGGAGCAGTGACACCAGCAGCAGTGACACTGGCAGAAGTAGTGACAGAATAGGTAGTTGTGGTAGAGGCAATAGAAGTAATAGAGTGTTAGTTGTAGCATTAGTGGTGGTGGTAGTAGTAGTAGTAGTAGCAGCAGCAGTAGTGATAGTAGTAGTAGTGTAGTAGTAGTAGTAGTAGTAGCAGTAGCAGCAGCAGCAACAGCAACAACATCAACTGTTGATGACAAAAGTAACAACAGCTACACCGCCATCATTAAGAACAACAGTAACAACAACAGACAAGATACCTTTTCTTAACCACAAACTTCTTTTTAACTTTTCTCTTCCACCTTTTCACTTTCTTCCACTCACTTTCTCTTTTTTAAAACTATCTTCACCCACCTGGCCCTCGGCACCAGCTCCTCAGCAGCACCTGGCAGGTGGGGGCGGGTGGGGATAAGGATATGGGTGATGGGGAGGTATGGGTGAGAATGAGGTGTGGGTGGGTGTATCAAGTCATGGGCGGCACCCCGGAGCCACCCACCCATCCGGACATCCTGTGTCAACTGCATGTGGCTCCTCCCTGCACACACACACACACACACACACACACACACACACACACACACACACACACACACACACACACACACACACACACACACGAGTGGTCGGGAAGTGGAATGATCTGGGTAAGACAGGCTCTATACATAATTTTAAGACCAGGTACGATAGTACACACGAGGCTGAGATAGTGACCCTGAAGAGTGGCAAGGTAAGGTGCAGGGTCGGGAGCTGACAATCAACCACTGCAGCCACAAATAAGTGAGTATACACACATACATACGTAAATACATACATACATATATACATACATACATACATACATACATATATATATATATATATATATATATATATATATATATATATATATATATATATATATATATATATATATATATATATATATACTTACAAGAGCTGTGAATCGACCCCTGCAAACACAAATAGGTGAGTACATACATATGCGTTTCGACACGAGTGCTTTCTTCAGTCATAATACAGATATAACTAAGAAACAGATTATACAGTGACAGAAGTCAGGTGGTAACCTATCAGAAGGTGGTAGCAGCAGAACTATTATTATTATTATTAGTAGTAGTAGCAGTAACGTAACAGTAGTAGTAGCAATAGTAGTAGTAATATTATTATTGTTGGTAGTAGTAGTAGTAGTACATAAGTGTCTGTACATAAGTACCTTTTTTCATGGTCATGGTCAGGATATTGTACACGCCTCTCCCACCAATCCTCCTCCTCCTTCCCCTCTCCGTCATTCTTACACCTTCTGTCTCTACATCTTCATCGTCGGCGCCCTCTGCAGCACATTACTGTAGGTAATCATATTACCTGTGATCCTTACATGGGAAGGAAGGGATGGGGATAGGAGGGATGTGAGAGGGGGGGGGCGGCAGATAAGAGGAAGGTGCTGGGAAGAGGGAGGGGCAGGCTAGAAAATGTTTTGGGTTAGAGAGGGGGAGTGAGGGGAGAGGTAATAGAGTAATGGTTAGTGGTGAATGGACAGTGGAGGAGGATGTTATAGGTAGTCCCTGGGGAGAACTGAGGGGAGTGAGGTAAGGGTAGAGGATTGTGGGATGGGGGGATATGGAGAGAATTGATTGTGCAGCGGCGATTTTGTCTAGAGAGAGAAAGAGAGAGAGGGTAAATGACATTAAGTTTTTGTACAATGATTATTACCCGTTAAAGTTAATGTAAATCGAAATACAGAGAGCGAGAGTCAATCATTACAGAGTAAGAGAGGAAAGTCGGAGTCAGAGGCACTAATTAAAGTAAGAGAATAAGAAAGCGAGAGACAAAGTTGGCAGGCGCAGCTTGACTCTCACAATGTGAGAGACGAGACTCTAAGTTAGTACAAAGTGTTCAAACTTGGCTGTCACATTAATTAGAGAGAGAGTCTCTCCAGCCAGTCAGCCAGCCAGGCAGTCAGTCAGTTAGCCAGCCAGGCAGTCAGCCAGCCAACCAGCCAGCCAGCCAGCCAGCCAGCCAGGCAGTCAGTCAGCCAGCCAGGCAGTCAGTCAGCCAGCCAGCCAGCCAGCCAGCCAGCCAGCCAGCCAGGCAGTCAGTCAGCCAGTCAAAAAGCCAGGCAGTCAGCCAGCCAGCCAGTCAGCCAGTCAGCCAGGCAGTCAGCTAGCCAGCCAGCCAGGCAGTCAGCCAGCCACCCAGTCAGTCAGCCAGGCAGTCAGTCAGTTAGCCAGCCAGGCAGCCAGGCAGTCAGCCAGCCAGCCAGCCAGCCAGCCAGCCAGCCAGCCAGCCAGCCAGCCAGGCAGTCAGTCAGCCAGCCA